>NC_080423.1:103831772-104134688 GCF_029873635.1 Malania oleifera
GTCTTCACCTTGTCCTCTTTTGCAAACCTGATTTGGTTGTCCCGAGAAGCCATCCGTGAAAGAGAACATAGAATGTCCTGCCGTATTATCAACCAAAATATCAATGTGTGCTAGAGGGAAAATATCTTTATGATTGGCTAAATTTAGATCTCTGTGATCTACACACATCCGAACCTTTCCATCCTTCTTGGGTACGGGCACTATGTTGGCTATCCACTTAGGGTACTTAGCAACCTCCAAGAATACTGCTTCAAACTATTTTCTAACCTCCTCCTTTATCTTGAGCAACATATCCAACTTCATTCTTCTCAAATTCTGCTTTACCGACTTAGATCGTAGGATCAATGATAGCTTATGAGCACAACATTTGTGCTTTAGTCCGGGCATATCTTAGTAAGGCCATGCAAACACATCTACATACTCTTTTAACAGCCCTATCAGCTTCTCCTTATCTTGTTCAGCCAATAGAGTCCCAATTCCTGACTTGGTTAAAGTGGATATTGAGTCAAGGCTTGGTTAACTCATGGTTGCTTTGATCATCAGTTGGTAGATAAGACCTTATTCTTGCTGCTATTGTCATAAATGCTAGTCGCATATTTTAAAGAATTAGAATGATAAACATAAAGCTACCTCAAATGAAAATTTTACCACCACAACAGTGACCTCTTTCGAGAAGCTAGCAATGAACCCTTACCTTCACAGACCTGATTGTCACCATATCACACTTTGGCAAGGAGTTCAAGCTTGCAGGGAAAATGGCAGGTCTGAGCACTGTGGCCCACTCTAAAAGTCATGCCGCCCAAAATCCTGGAGAATGAAAAATATTTTGACCATAATGAAGCCATGGTCATGTTTAAAGACCTCTCTCTACTTAGGCACCCCCAAACTCCTGGCCATTTCTGATTGCTACATTACCACCCATTCTGTATTTCATGAGCTCTAGAATTGTTGCATAACAAAACACAACTTAACACAAGCTACGATTATCATATAGAGTTTCAGGACCTCTGCTCTAGACATTAATTTTGAAATTGGTCAGTTGATCCCTCGAAGAAAAATGCATGTATGATCAGTGTAACGTTCTGGTATTTTAGAAGACAACTGAATTACTTTAAAGGGCAGCTACTTAGTTTGCTTATGTTTTCAAGTAAAGAGGTTTGAGTTTCACATAAGTTCATGGTGAACGACAACTTGCATCCACGATTCTAGGGGCAGCCAAGAAGGGACCCAACATAGATAATTGGACTATAAAGTTATCTGAGCACCAAAATGAAGGGGAGGGAACTATTAATAGAGGGCATAGCACTGAAATCTTTGATGAATATGCCACAACTAAAATCAATCAAAGACTCAAAAGCGGAGCTGTCATAGAAGCGGTAGCTTCCCCCGACCAACTAAAATAACTCGAACTCAGAATTCAAACTCAAATTCAGAACTCTATTCCTCTGGCCATCCTATTCCTTCTAGGTATGATCAGTCAGCTTCCAGCCACCCAACCAATCTAGCAATTGCCTGACCGGATTCCTTCTTTGTTACCGGGGTCGCCCCAAAAGCCATAATGTAGTCTGATTACCTGTCTCAACTCTCCTCCGCTTAGGCGAGTAGCAAAAGTCCATACAAGGAATAGAGGAAGAGGAAAAACAAAAAGCTATGAGGGGGAATTTTTTAAAAAAATTATTAAATTTATTAATGAGGGTAATTGATTATTTTGCAAAAAATAAAATAAAATAAAATATGGCATCAACACGCCTATTCGAAATACAAATGGCTGATTGACAGAGGGGTTATAAACCTCATTAATTCCAAAAAAAAAATTGAAGCACAAGATGCTCATCAAAAGAAGTGAACACAAAACAAGGAATATATGGATACAAACTACAACATCACCAATTTCATAGTCCGTGAAGGTTCTTAGAAGGGCAGAAATTTCAAGACAAAGTGACTATATCCTACCCAAAGAAGGGTGTTTGCACTGAAAGAAGTGTCTCGATGCAAATGAACTATACCCAAGCAAAGATACTCATCCAAAAAGAGAGGAACAAAATAAAAGGAAGTATACTACGAAGAACCACAAAATTACTAATTTCATAGTCAATGAAGATTCCTAAAAGGGTAGAAATTCCAAGACAGCTATTTGAATATATCATCAAACTCAAAATAGCTTTATTAATGTTTTGTTTTTTGGGCACAACACAGCTTTGTTTAATGCTTTTCATTCATTGAATTCAAACTATTCTCCTCCTTTTTTCCAAACTAAATTTGACAGATCAAAACAGCTGAAGGTTTTTTTCTGAAATTTCCCAAAGTGGTAGATATTATGTTATGGTTTCTTAATGCAAAATATATAACGTTGAGACAATGTTTTAAACGGCTCAATCGAGGCTCGCCTCAAGGCAAGGCATGCTTAAAACGCCTTGAGGATCAATCTAAAATACCAAATTCCACAAAGGCTAACGCATTACATGTTGAAGCTTACGCATTTTTACAAAAAGCACGCATTTTGCGCCTTTCTAGTTGAGGCTTACGCATTTTGCGTGTGTAATTCTCTAGTTAGAATAGGTTAGAAAATTTTAACTACATGTTTGCACAAAAGGAATGTCATAATATGAGTTTATTTCTAAAACTCTTGAACCTCAACCCTTCCAAAATAACTGGACTTGTATCTTACGTCATAAAAATAGTTTGAACTTTGTAATGATATCTCTTGTCACGATTTATTTTATGTATTCAAGTTAGCAATTTCTGAATGGCCAACAAGTATTTTGCGAAGTACATCTAGTTTTTCTTTTTTACATTATATTTGAAATTTTCTTACTTTTTACTTTATTTTAAATAAATATAATTTATTTAACAATTTTTTATCTTAAAAAATAAATTCTCAAAAGGCTTACGCCCCAACTCCTTAAGGCTTACGCCTCGCCTTTTGAGGGTTAAAACGCCTCGCCTTACACCATCGCCTTTTAAAACATTGCGTTGAGATAATATTAGAAGTAGAAACCAGAAAATTTTCCAGTGCACTAAGGCAAAGTAAGGAAATAATCATATACTATTTAGAGAAATACCTATATATTTCATATTAATCGTCATCTTCTGCTTTGTGAAATGATCCTGTGGCATAAAATATGTAAATAAGTAATACTAAAATTGATACAAAATAAGATAAGAAAATAAATCATCCACTCCACAAAAAAAAAAAATGAACAGAAAAGAAAAGAACTTTTCAACTGAATCAGAGTGTAGATGCAATGACAGGGAGATCACATCAAAATTATTTTTATGAAAAGGGACAAAATGCTAGTTATATGTACAAGCAAGTCCTCTCACAAAGATATCACCAAAATGATATTAGTGACAGGTCACCAACAACAAAACATATTGAATCCCAGACGCTGATAGAAGTGAGCCCCGGCGAATATTTTCTTCATGTCTCTCCATGGAACCAGTTTTTGAATTAGAATAATTGAAAAAATAACAACTAGATTATGATACAAATCCCTATACATGTCCACAGAATCACAGATTTCCACTTTCATAGCCTAAAAAATTAAATCAAGTAGATGATATTCATGCTTTCAAAGAATTAAAAAATTTGAATTTTATTAGAGTAATCAAGACCAATCAAAGGCTATGAGCATTATAATGAATGAGGGGCTAACAGACCTTTTCAATAAGAACTCATGATAGAAACAATCTAATAACTTGTTGAAGCTGAAAATTACAAGCCAAGGATGGAAAGTGTTGAATCATACCACACCTTAATCCTTTGGGATATCCACGGACCAACATCTAGGAGTAACTGGTTCCCTGATGCATCTTTCTCTCCAACAGCACGCATGCTCTGAGCGACATATTCCTGTCCTGCTCCCTCCGCCAGCACAATAACTACATGCCCATTTTCTCTAAGACGCTGTTCGACAAATTCAAAAATCCCACCCTGGCCTTCAAGATAGAATGGAGACTCTGGAATCAAGCAGCAATCCTGTTCCATTTCAAAATCTATTAATAAATCTTGCATTGTCCCAAGAAAAATAAATAGATAGAAAGATAAATAATTCTTATGAGTTATGATTGACACATCATTAGTAAGAGAAAAAAATTCCATATGCCCATGGAATCATATTTACAACTACCATGTCTTCACTTTATTCTTTGATTGGGCTAACAGTGAAGTACACGAGAGAGAGAGAGAGAGAACTGGGAATAAACCAAAAAATATATGTAATTGATGTCACTCTGTAGCTACTCAGAAAATGAGCCATAAGCCCATCTTCCATTTAAGCACGAGGCTAAATTAAGGCCAGGTCAAATGTGTTAATAACTTCTGTTTTCATTAGACAAGGGCTAGTCAAATCAAAACAAAATATAGAAGGAAAACCTAGGAAACCTCTTTGGTCATATTTCCTAATTAGATGAATGTAAATATATAGCTATCAAATCACTTTTAAGACAGACAAAAAATGGTTCTCAAACTTGCGTCACACTAGAACTTTTGAATGAAACATTGAAGTGGCTAAAATTGCGTAAATTCAATATGACATTGAGCTTAGGTCTTACCACATCTCGGCTTGCCAAAGTTGCAAACATAGCAATAAACCCTGCATGATAAAAGTCAAAATAGTGGTTGACTTGAAAATGAAGCAAGATACTAGAAGATTAAAAATTATCCATAGAAGGCCACCATTACCCAATGCTCACACTGCTAAGCAGAACCTGGGAGAGAGGGAAGAGGCCACTCCTGGTGCTTGAACCTTCTCTCTTGCATTGACAGCTAAAAACTTTCACCATTGCACCAAACAATGGCCCCTAAAAAAGATACTAAGGATCCTAATGAGTCTATGACTTACAAGTATACCATTTATTTGAGCACTGCAACTCACCACTGTACCGGCCCATAAGTTTAACGATTCCAACGCCATTTTCCACACTTTCTACTTCCACATGTGCTGCATTAATGGCCCTCTGAGCTTCTTCAACAGCAGTGTCAAAACCGAAAGATTTGTCTATCACCTAGAACCAAGTATAAAAGCTCCAATCAATTAAAAAAAGTTCACAATTGAAAATCATAAAGTCAACGACATTTCATCAAATCTGCTTCACAAATTACATATTATGCATCAGAGATGTATGTAATGCAGTAAATAAACTGGTTTTGATGTTGAGATCCACAGAACTGCTGACCAAATTACTAAATAAAAAATCAGTAACCTTTTAGTCACCAAATAAAGATGAGGGACCCACCATGGTTGCAACAATCTAGGAGCACAATCAAGAACTAAAAAAAAAATTAAAAAATTAAAAAATTAAAAAAAATTAAAAAATCCCAAAAAATGTCTGAAATAAAAATAGAAAATCCCAGGCTCAAGACACAGAAACAGCCTCTCCAATTGTGGAGATAAGGCTGCGCAAGTCATGCCCTCCAAACCCCTGATATGGTGTGGCAGCTTTTTGCACTCATTGTTATGTTTTCACCTCCCAAATGATCAAATGGCACATCCTTTAATGACAAAGAGTTCCAAAATCTGTTTAATAAGTCCACCTTCAAAGGTAGCAATTCAGGTACCATTACAATCAAGTCACAAGAATAACTTAGTTCTTGTCAAATTTTCAGACAGCTTTTTTCGTAAGGAGCAGGTTTAGAAATTTCCCCTATTTTATTAGATTCCAGTGGGACCCCACCTTGAATAGGGAAATGAGAAATTCAAATGGGGATTGGGGCCAGGACAAGGGAAAAATCCCTTAGAGCAGATATGGGGCAGGTGATGATTTCTTTTCTACAAACTTTATTTGAAGGGGAAAGGAGAAGAAATACAACAAAAAATGATAGGCTATCCTCTCATAAAAAAAAAAATGGAAAGAAACAATAATTTTATATCTATATTTCATCTTTGGTTAATTATTTACTTTCATCCTTTTCTCTTTATTTTTTTCATTTTATTTTATTTTTTTCAGGGTGAACTTCTTGTCCCCTTTCATTGCATCTTCTCTTTCTCTATCTATCTAATATACCTTCTTTTATTATCAAAAAAAAAAAAATCAACTCCATCGTTATTCCTAATACAATAAAAAGGGATTGCATAAGCTTCTATTTAAGGCCACATTTGGTTTTCTTAGTTTCATAACAAATCAGCCAAAAATATTGCTTCACACAATGTCATTTCATAGAAGAAAAAGGGACCCAAAAAAAAGGGAGCTGATAGGTGCATTGTGAAGGGTAGAAAGTTTAAGCAGGGGATGCACCATCAACTCCAATGAACCCTCATCCACCCCATACCCAAAACCGACCTGGTTGTCATTACCCACTTTGAATCAGGTGAGGGGGAAGAAAAGCAACCTATGACACAAACTTCCAAGAGCTTACATGAGAAACAATGCCGCTTCCTCTAGAATCCCACCCATTCTCATGAACCCCCGTGCTTAATTTTTTAATCATCTTGTGGCATAAGGAGCTTACCTCTAAGGATAACCTTCCACCATTTCTCAACCAGAGGGATTTTTTTGAAGATCGCATCACCAAGCCCCAGCCCCTTTTGAATTGGGTAACAACCTCCCAGCTAACAAGACAATCTCTCTTATTCTCCCCAAAACCCAACTAGAGAAAGACACGCATCATCCTGTCAAGAGTCATAGTAACGCTCTTAGGCACTAATTAAGGAGGTATGACCCCCATGGATAATTGCATGTTTTTCCACCCCTCTAGCCTCCAACCGACCTCTCAATCACAAGATTCCAAAAGGCCCACGGGGTTAGGATGGCTTCCAAGAGGGAGGCAGATAGGACAGCAGTCAGTCCAAACTTGCACAACCCGCCAAGGCCTTAAACCACTCTAAATCCCTGCCACCCACATTAATACCCGCCACCCTGCTCTTCATCGAGCTGACCTTTAACCCCAAAATCTTTTTAAAAATTTTTAAAAGAATAATTGCCTTTCAAAATTTCAGAACATTGTCCTCAAGAAAAAGCATAGTGTCATTGGAAAACTAGAAATGTGACACCTCCACCTCCTCCTAACCAACCGCCAACAGATAAGCCCCTGATCACCCCTAAGCCCTGTGCATGCACAAGAACCCCGCTCAAGCAATCTGTCTGGCAAACAAAAACGGAGACAGCAGACCCCCTCGTCTAAGCCCTCCAAGAAGCTCTGAACCACTCCCTAGGCTGACATTGACAATAGTAGAAATATTGGTTGAGCTCAAACAACCTATGATCAACTTCCTACGCATGACCTCAAAACCTTTCCTACACATTACAATATCTAAAAAATACCAGAGTTTATCCTATCATAAGCCTTCTCAAAGTCCAGCTTAAAAATTAGCCTCCTTTTGCCCCTCCTCTACACAAGTACAGATCCTTTACCATCTAGTTAGCCACCAATATAGCATCTAATATCTATCTTGTCTTTAATGAAGGGAGATTGAGTCATGGTCACAGTACCACCCAAAACTTCTCGCGGCCTCTTAGATAAAACTTTTAATGAGAATCTTGAAAGGGCTAGTGACTACACTAATAGGCCTGAAATCACTCACCCTGGTAGATCTCTCCTTCTTCGGGGATAAGGATTGAAAATTTAGAATTAACATTGTTATCCGCCACCCGATTTCTATGAAATTCCTTGAAATAGCTCATAATATCCTCTTCCAAAGTCTTTAGATTCTCCTTAAAAGAAATGCATCACAAAACCATCAAGTCCTTATACCCTACACATAAACGCTATTTTTTTATCTTCTTCAACTTCAACAAGCTGCTAAGTTGAATTAGCCTCAATGCTACTCCAACTTAAGTTCTCCAACCTCAAGCAACCCAATTTTTGTAAAATTTTGTAATCTCTACATCAATATGAGTATGACCCCTAATTCCAAGTCCTTAATAAATTCTTCCTCCTCCTCCCACTAGCCACTCTATGTGCGGTCCTCTTCTCTAATCCGCTTCACCCTTGATTTCAAGTGCCAACTCATGTCCTCAATAAAAACACCTCCAAAAAGACTAGGCCCTGTAGCCCTAACGTCCTTATCTAACAAATCACACTCCTCTAGCCCATCTAATCCAATAATATCCACAAAAAAGTTATTCTCGGGCTCTTAGCATTCTCAAGAACCTCTTTATTCCATTCTTTCAACTTCATCTTCACACTACAGTTTTTTCATCAATTTAAACCCTCCCAGCCCTGGACCTAACACTTTCCCCACCAATCTCTCACACATTTCTAAATGAGGGGTACACCAAACACATGTTCTCAAATCTAAATGGGGTAGGACCCCAACACATTAGATTGGAATCTAAGAGCACAAGACAGCGATATGAAGCAAGCTTCACAAGGTCTCCTGCACTACATATGGTAAAACATCTTGCCACACAATGAACAAGAATCTATCAATACATGAGGAAGCCTAGTTGTATCCCGACACTATCTAAGTAAAATGGTCAATGCTAAAAGGAATATCCCTAAGCCCACAGTCCTATATAATGAAATCAAATCTCCTCATCCTGCTAGAGACCTCAGAACCTCATAGTTTATCCTAGAACTGCAAATAACATTGAAATCCAACCACCCATTATAGCCTACACAAACCAAAGACACTAACTAACACTAAAATAAATAAATAAAATAAGTCCCACAAGGAAGAAGAATTTGGACCTCAAACTGGCATAAACCACCATTCCCCGGAACCTCTAATATCAAGAAGAGCTAAAAACCAAAAAGACCATTATAAGAAGATACCCTCAGGTCCCAAATCACAATTTGACCCCCAAACACACCCAAAGAGAAGCAAACCACCCAATCTCTCCCCTTCAAGTCCCATATGCTTCTAATCAAAAAATGAATCAACATATTCTACTTTGGTCTCCTACAGGAATAAGGTGTCAAGGTTTGACTAATTAACTAGTTCCTTCACAATTCTTCTATTTCTACCTCCTCCTGGTTCCCAAATGTTTAAATCCTGGATGACATGCCTCCCATCTCATAGTTAACTTATGAAGCTAACATCCCCAACTCCCTACTCAATATCTTTGCTTTTTTCCTATTCCCAAGCTTCTTTACCCTCAAATCTAACTCTCTCACCACTAGAACTCACCAAAGACCAACCCAACCTATATAGGAGATCCTAAGCATCTTGATTATCCCCCTTATCCTCTAAAAGGTCTGTAATGAAACCCACCCCCCCCCCCCCCCACCCATAAATTGATTAACTCCTTATGGTGCAACAGTAGAATAAAATTTGCTTGGGACTACATCAAATGTGGGAGAATCTTGGAAAAGTCTTAATTTACCTAGTGGGCCTCTCTTTGGTTGTTGCCAATGCACATTTTCGCTAAAATTGGAATTAGGGACAATGGACATATCAGAAGATGGCGTAGAAGTTATCTAGGTTCTTGATGGAGAATGGCTAGGTTCTCCGCAATTCGAAACAATATATGAACTTGTACCTCTTTGAATAGAATTACAATCTGCCTCCTTTGACAGATTCTATAGCACCTTCAAACAACTTATCCTCTATCTAAAGACTTTCCTTCGACTCACCATCATTCCTCCACAAGTGCTCCATGAATAGGCCCTCATTCTTTGGTTCATAAACGGAGAAAGATATGGCTCCTCATCTTCAAAGCCTAAAGAGTGTGCTCTCCGAACTTCACTATCTACTTCACTTTGATCCTCGCTCTATTCACCTTCCTATAGATCTTCAACAGTTGATTCAAGATTTGGTTTGGCAAATGAAAGTATCCATGCAACGTGACTCCAAACTCCCCAAAACTTGTGACTACTTTTCCTGATTACCAATGGTGACTGCACTTGAATTTCTAGTGGACATATCCTCCTCCTTCTAATTAACTCGTGCCCTAGTGGTCTGGGCCTTAGGAGAAACAACTACTTTAGGTTTAGATGCCCCCTGCATTACCGCCTCCTTATAGCTAACATGAGCCCTCCTTTGGGCCTCTTCCACTTGCTCAACTTCAACCCTCCTTTCTTAAAGGCCTCCTCAAGACCCACCTTAACATTGGGTCTACTTATTTTGTTGTTTTGGACCCTTCCTATGTAGGGTCAAAGGTCTTAAGGAACATACCTACTAACCAAGAAAATTCATAAAACTTTTCCAGAAGTAGGTAGAGACTTACATTTCGACTGCTCATTAGTCAAACTTTCCTCATTTCTCAAAATTCTCCTTTCACGGTTGAGTTCATCAAAATTCCTTCATTTCTAACAAAGCTCTTCCAATCTTGTGAAGACTAGTTGTACTCTACCCACATCCAAGGATCCACTGTCGAGGCACTACAAGTTAGATGTAGGTTGGTTAAATTTCTTTCATTTGCTTTCTCAACTGATACTTCCTAAATTTTTTCTTTGTTGACTGCTTTATCCACTCCATATAGTATACAAATCCTCTAAAAGCCTCCCTTGACCAATGTTCTTTGCATTTATATGAATCTCCTAGAAGCATTAAGTCTCAAGCAAACCAAAATGAAGTGGTTAGGCGCCTTACTGCCTTAAATGTCTTCACTTACGGATTCCAAATTCTCAAGAAGAACTAGTGCAACTCCTTCAGCATCTAGTGATATTCCTCACTTGAGAACGAGGACAAGAAAGGCATTGCTTGCTTTTAGCTCCCTTTTTCCTCAAAAAAAAAAATTGTTTTCTATTTATAAAAACAAGGTTTTGGCTATTCATTGGCTTGATTGACGTTCAGTACAAGACAAGCTGCCAAAATTTTGGTTTGAAAAAGGTTTAGGTAAAGGAAAGAAGTTTTGGTTGCGTGCAAGGGGAAAAAACACCAATGTATGGTTCTTCGTTGAGGATCTCTCATGAAGGATGTTGTTTTAAGGATAAGTGCTATTGCAGGCATGATCACGAAGTAGAGGGACATGGGCCGTGGGATTCTGGTGGAGAGTTTTGGCAAAGGGGTTCATCATGATAGAGGATCTTGTCAACATTTGCAAAAAAAAAAAGAAGAAGTTAATATAGATAATTTTTATAAAATTGAAAAGAAAAGAAAAGAAAATATGCATATGTATGTATGTATGTATGTATATATGTATGTATAGAAAAGTACTTATTGCAATAAGAACTTAAAATTAAGTACTTGTAAAAAAAAGTATTGTTTGTCTTGCACCAAACAAGTACTTTTGGCAAGAACTTTTCAAAACTATTTTTTTTTTTAAAAAAAATTACTTTTCTAGAAGTGACCTTGGGCTACTTTTTGGTTACATGAGAGCAATCATGTAAAGAGGCAGTGGCAATTTCGTCCTTATAATGATCTGCTGGGATGATTTGCAATATTACCCCTCCCCCAAGGATTCAAAAATCTAGCACTAGTGGCCATTGTCGCCGCCGTGGTGTCAACCGTGAAGTTGCTAGCCACACCATTGCCTCATCCTTCTCACGTCGCCTCTTCCTCCATGTGACAGACACCCCTCATGGCCCCATCTCTACTATGGCCGATTTGGCCCTCACACCCAATCCAAAGAAGGGGAATTCATTTGCAAAGCCTTAATTCATCATATTTTCTACCTAATGATAATATAATATTGTAATTTGTTAATTCTAAGATAATAATTATAAATTATATTAATTAAAAATTTTAATTAAATAAATAATTTTATTAACATAAATTAATAATTATATATTATTTTATCACGATTTGGACATGCATTAGTCAACTATCTTAAGTGAGCAGCATGAAAACTTGATAGAATTATGACAATGTTTGACAGAACTTACAGCAATATCATTATCGATTGTCTTGGGAATGCCAGCCACTGCCACTTGAAGGCCACGTTTCACAACTTCCTTAATGAAAATAATAATAATAATCTGTGTAACTTTATCCATGATGACAGATAACCAGTCAAAAAGTAGATAAATAATGACGAATCAATCACCTTGTAAATAACAGCTGCTCCCTTTTGAGTCCCATCCCCTCCAATTATATACACCTAACCAGAAATAAATCAGATTTTCAAAAAAATTTCCATGAACTGAGGCACCACAGATGACAGCACAACTGAAAAAAGGGTCCACCTGATTTATTCCTCGATCCTGAATGTTATCAACTATCTTGTTTGTATCATGACCTCCACGTGAAGTCTGAAGAAAGGTGCCACCACGTTTATGGATATCATTGACAAGTTTAGGTGTCAATTGCATAGTATTCTTAGAGTAAAATCCTCTATATCCTCCCTGGAAAGTTTCAATAGTACACAATGCAAGAAGCAAAAAACTATCAAATTTTAACCCCCCAAAAAAAAATTTTGAATACTTTATGCTTGTTAGAAAGCAAAACTTAATGTTAGATTACCACTTTAACTAAAAGCTTAAGTTGTTAGGTTGTGGGCCAACAATGTATATCAAGCTTTTAACACACCCCCACACTTGCATGTGGAGAGAAATAATTGATTAATAACACCCATGGCACACAAATAAACACAGGCAATAGACTAGAACCTCAGGACCCCCTGGTGACCAGCTCTGATATCATGTTAGATAACCACTTTACCTAAAAGCTTAAGCCATTAAGTTGGCCAGCAATGTATAACAAGCTTTAACACTTAACATATATATATATATATATATATATATATAAACAATATTTACGTGATTACTATGAATCATAAAAAAAAAGAACATGAAGCTTTTTTTCCTCGCTTTTGTTGCCAATTGCTACAAGAATAAGACAAAAATACATTACATCCACAATAATTACTTGAAGAAGCAGCAACACCTAAAAACTTGTATGCATAATTGTGATATTTTTTCGAGATAAAATGAAGAAATCCAACGGCAATGAACTTAATAATCATCTCAGTTTGCAGGAACTAGGAAGGCATAAGAAGTTTAGCTACGCTAAGCTACATGTCCTTAGATAAACAAAGCTGCATCTTCCTGTAATTCTTAAATGCGTATAGCTAGGAAACAAAATCAGCCTAGCTGCTCAATACTCATAATAAGAAAAAACACTAGTTTTGGGACAAGGACACCTTTGATGATTTCACCTACATGTTCGGCCCTTCCAGGGTTCATCATCCAGGGAACTATATTGGGAGTAAAGGCTTGTCAAAAAGTTTAGCATCAAGACTTCTCAAATGGAGCTCAAAGAGTCCTTATTCCTTAATAATCTTTCATTCCATGTTTCAAATGTCTGTCAGCATGTCAAAATATTATTTGGCTTGCGTAATCTCTATGGTTATTATCAGATAATTCATGTGAACCTTGAAGTTTAATTAGCATTAATGAGTTGAAATATTCACCAATACACCATCAACTAGTCATTATTGAAAATTCAGGATCTTGATTATGGATCAGATGATCCTGATTTTATGGGAGCTCATTCCTCCTCCAATGGATGATCTAGAGGGAGCTCCTGATTCGAGGAATGATGAATTAGAAGAGGTAGACGATAAGATTGAGCAGAAGGAGATCAATACTGATTTTGTGTCTCGTATTCAAAATGTGCTGGATAAAAAAAGGTATGCGGCTAGCAGACTCAGAAAGAAAGGAAGTTCGCTTGGATAAAGGCATAATCAAAGCTAGGAAGGGGCAACGGGACTTGGTTAATTTGCAGTGTTCCATCAATTATGATGGGAAAGGTCTAAAGAAAGGCTTTCTTAGGTAGTGTTTAGTTACATAGGGTCTTGGGTGCAGGTCATAGTGGTTTGATTTCTGGAAAGTTTTAGTTTGGGTGGTCTTAATTTTTGTTTTTATTTTCTTTGAGGATTCCTTATCCTCTACTGCTTTTATCTTCTCTCTCTTAATATATCCTCTTTTATTATTTAAATAAACTCAAGATCTTATCATTATGTGAACTTAGTGAGGCAGCTACTAGTGTTATTAATATTAAAAAAATGTTTTTTTTCATTTCCTAATCTGGTATACTTTATTTAATTCTATTGACAGCCTCATCACTTTCTACCACACCAAAGATCAGCTCATAAAATAGTTTGGCACCATTTTCTTTTCAATTCTCTTTATGCTAAGAATCTTAAGAATTTTTCCCTATAAGAATGAATAAGTTATTTCCCCTGGGAGAAAGATTGTACGGAAACTTGCCAGCTGGAATTCTGGGTTGCAGGGTGGGATCACTTCAGTAAACCCAGTCTTCTCAAGGGAGCTAAATTCAGGAAGAAAAGAATATCGGATCCTATTAGCATCTTCACAATTTTCATGCCGCGGTGAACAGACAACGGATTTAAAAAAAAAAAAAAGGGCCATCTCAGTGGAAGGAGAAGGAACTGCAACAGCAAAGAGCCAGGGACTACTGACCCTATTCTTGTTCCCAGCCGTCTGTTACGAATCTGGGAAGCCAGTGCAGAGGGATTTGGAAGGATGTTACCTTTCTAAAGCAGGAAATTAACCCTTATAAAAGCATGCTATCTAACTTCACCATCTACTTCACGTTCCTTTTCCTGATTTACACAACATAGCAAAGAAGTTAGAAACAGAGAAGAATTCTCTGGCGTAATATGTGGAAGGAAAACTATTAGTGTGCATCCAGTCCCACATCGTCTCTGTGAGCAGTTCCAGACAAGTCATTACCTGTAACAATAATATCATCCACATAGACAGAGATAATATTGCAATGACCATGGGAGAGACGCCTAATAAAGCAAGTGTGGTCTAACTGGCACTGAATAAATCCCATAGAGAGAACCACATCACTGAATCTTTTAAACCATGCATGAGGTGATAGCTTAAGCCCATATAAGGACTTGCGCAATTTACACACTTTGCCAGAATACTCCCACTGAGTAGAAAAACCGGGAGGGGGATCCATGTAAATAGTACCATTCAAGAAGGCATTCTTGTATAAAGGCCAAGTGAAAGAAGCCGCCAAAGATATCAGGAGGCGAACAGTAGTGAGCTTTGCCATAGGAGCAAATAAAGCATGAAAATCCTGACCTAGAATCTGCATAAAACCCTTAGCCACCAAGCAGGCTTTATACCTGTCAACAGTACCTTCTGCAAGGTGCTTAACTGTGAACACCCACTTACAGCCGACCGTGCGTGCACCTCAAGGAAGGGGAACAAGATCCCAAGTATGTTGCTGATGTAGAGTGTCCATCTCAGTACGCATGGCGGCAACCCATTTGGGGTCCTGGAGGGCCTCATGAACTGAGCGAGGTATGATAATAGCATCAACCTGTCCTAAAAAGGCTTCATAACTCGAGGAAATATCCTGATAAGAAAGATACTGGGAGATAGGGTGGTCAGTAGAATAGGTTAAAGAAAGTCTATTAGGAGCTCGACAAGTTCGAGAAGGATACCGTGAGGAGGGAGCGGGGGAATTAGGGACTATAGGAGACATACCTGACCTCAGTGAAGATGTTGGCAGAGGCTCTGAAGGGTGCAGTCGGAGAGTGTAAACTTGTGGAATGAGAGAGATTTGGTCCTGCCCGATGGCGACAGAGGTCGGAGGCTCAGAAGATGAAGACAACACCGGAGAGGAGGGCACTGGTATAGATGGTGGAAAGATAGGCTCAGGTCGAGGAAGTGGAGATGGCACTGGAGGAGATATGGAAGGAGAGGAGTCAATGTAGAATGGGTTAGACTCATGGAACGTGACATCGAGAGAGTGATAAGTGTGCCGACTAACAGGATCATAACAACGATATCCCTTAGACATAGAGGAATACCCTAGAAAAATGCACTGGATGGCTTTATCATCAAGCTTGGTCCAAGAAGGACTCTAGTCATGAACAAAGCAGGTGCATCCAAGCACTCTAGGAAGAAGGGAGAAAAGGGACCGATCGGGATGCAGAAGATAAAGTGGAGCCGAATTTTGCAATGCACAACTGGGGGTACGATTGAGAAGTGTTAGATTACCACTTTACCTAAAAGCTTAAGCCATTAGGTTGTGGGCTAACAATGTATATCAAGCTTTAACACTCCCCTGCACGTGCAGCCCAGCAACACGTGGAGAAATAAACACATGATAAATAGCACCCATAATAAGAAATGCAATAATTTTTTTTTAAATTGCAGGCAACAAGACTAGAATCCAAGACCTCCTAGTAACCAGCTCTGATACAATGTTAGAGAACTCATCCTCAAAACCTAGGTATCTAGGAGAGAGAGCTAGGAGAATTTTATACTGGCTTTGGAACTGCTCACAGAGACAATGTGGGACTGGATGCACCCTAATACTCCCCCTCGAGTCCATGGGGGAAATGAGGCGAGGAGAGCACATGGGGGGAAATGAGGTGAGGAAAAGTCCAACCCACGAAGGAGCCAAGCAGCCCAAGGCCCAGCTCTAATACCATGTTAGATTACCACTTTACCTAAAAGCTTAAGCTATTAGGTTGTGGGCTAACAATGTATATACCTGAGCTCGGTGAAGATGCTGGGAGAGGCTCCGAAGGGCGCGGTCGGCAAGTGTAAACTTGTGGAATGAGAGAGATTTGGTCCTGCCCGGTGGCAACAGAGGTAGGAGGCTCAGAAGACGAAGCGACACCGGAGAGGAGGGCACTGGTATAGATGGAAGAAAGATAGGCTCAGGTCGAGGAAGTGGAGATGGCACTGGCGGAGATATAGAAGGAGAGGAGTCAATGTAGAATGGGATAGACTCATGGAACGTGACATCGAGAGAGTGATAAGTGTGCCGACTAACAGGATCATAAAAACGATATCCCTTAGACATAGTGGAATACCCTAGAAAAATGCACTGGATGGCTTTATCATCAAGCTTGGTCCTAGAAGGAATCCGGTCATGAACAAAGCAAGTGCATCCAAACACTCTAGGAAGAAGGGAGAAAAGGGAACGGTCAGGATGCAGAAGATGAAGTGGAGCCAAATTCTGCAACGCATGATTCGGGATACAATTGAGAAGATAGGCTGCAGTGAGAACGGCGTCAGGCCAATAAGACTTGGGGACGTGCATTCCCCGAAGAAGACAATGGACGATAGACATGATGTGGCGATTTTTGCGTTCAGCCACACCATTCTGTTCAGAAGTGTAGGGACATGTTAGCTATTGAAGAATACCCTGTTGACACAACTCAGCACGAAACTCATTACTGAGGTACTCACAGCCATTGTCAGACCTCAAGATACAAATCAAGGCATTGTATTAAGTCTTAATCATTCATAGGAAAGCCTGAAAATGAGTGAAAACTTTGGATTTATTTTTCATGAGGTAGACCCAGGTACAATGGGAGTAATCGTCAATAAAGGTCACATAATATCGATGCTGAGTGAGTGAGGATACGGAGAAGGGACCCCAGATACCACTATGAACAATATCAAAAGCTGCAAGAGAATGGTGCATACGAGACGGATAAGATGAACGAACATGCTTAGATAATTCACAAGTAGCACACTGAAAATTAAAATTCTTGCAAGCTTTATTAAATTCTGGAAACAACCAACACAAATATTTAAAATTTGCATGTCCCAAACGGGCATGCCACAAATCCAAGGTTTTTAAAGAGAAAACAACGGAAACATCATAAGGCAAAACAGAAGCCTGAAATCCAGAAGAGGATGTAGGACAAGAAGGCGAATCGCCAAAGTAGTAGAGCATGTCCCTTTCAAAGCCCCTGCCAAAAATCTTCCTCAAACTCAGGTCCTGCAAGTAACAAAAGTTGAGTAAGAAAACTACAGCATAGTTGTATTGTTTGGCAATCCGATTAACAGATAAGAAGTTATAGGAAAATTGTGGAACATAATAAACAGGGGTTAAAGATAGAGTCGATGATAAACAGGTAGTGCCTTGGGTATGATGGGAACGAGAGGTACCATCAGCAATGCGGACATTACAAACCAACGAAGGGATAGGGGATGTAATGAGAGATGCTTTACCAGTCAAATGGTTGTTTGCCCCTGAGTCCAGTATCCAAACAGGTGTGCCAGACTTACTTAAAAGGGCAGTAGGGTTACCTGCAGCAAAGGTGGCTGTAGAGGAAGATGCAGTTGGTGCAGCAGAGGCAAGGAGGCTAATCTAAGACTGAAGCTGAGTAAGCTGAGCCTGGAGCTGAGAGAAATCTGGAGCAGCAGCAGGTGCAGGAGAAAAGGAAGCCGAAGATGCACAAAGAGATTCTGCAACAGCTCCAGTGTTAGAAGGTCCTTGACCTTTGCCACGACCACGACCACAACCACAACCATGAGAGGCTTGTTTGGAGTAACGCTCCTGCAGCTCTAGGTGGAGAATGAAGCAATGCTCAATGGTGTGATTATTCCGTTGGCAGTGCTGGCAGAATCGAGTCTTGCAATCAACAGACCGAGCACCAGTAGGGGCTGCAAGGGCAACCTGCTCGGGCGCACTAGAAGAAGCAAATCCAAGGAGAAGACGTTGTCGACAATCATCACCATCAATTATTGCAAATGCCTTGCAGAAAGAAGGCAGCGGGAATGTGTTCAAAATCTGAGTCCGAGATAAGTCAGGGCGTGGAAGGTTCAAAGGAGAAGAGGGGGATGTACTGTCCTTGGTAGCCATTGTAAAGAAGAGGAATAGTCTACAAAAGTATCACCGCAACAAAGCAAGTTGCCGAAAGAGTGGTCGGAAAAAATAGAGAGTGAATGATTGTGCTAAATTACATCAAGTAATTTCCCAAGGAAGTGGGGGGTCACAATGGACCGCTTAAGTCCCACTTTCTTAGACAGAATTTTCCTTAGACATGTAATTAGCACAATACATTACTACAACTATACTCGACAATAAAAATAGGCGTGCTTTATATAGCAGGGAAAGAATCAGAAAGCTGTCAGAGATGCCGAAAAGCCGCCGGAGAAGTCACCGAGAAGTCGATGGAAAAGCTACTGGAGACGCTAGGAAGTTGTCGGAGTTGCCGGAGAAGCCACTGAAAGCTGCCGGAAAGTTGCTAGAGATGCCAAAAATTCATTGGAAAAGTTACCGAAAGATGCCGAGAAAGTCACCGGAAATTCACCGGAAAGCTGTCAGGAAAGTCATCGGAGTAGCCGAAAAAGTCGTCGGAGATACCAGAAAGGAGCCGGAAAAGTTACCGGAAGATGACGGGGAAGTCGTTGGAGCTACCGGAAAGTTGCCAAGAATTCACCAGAAATTTGCCGGAAATTCACCATAAAGTTGTCGGGAAAGGCGTCAGAGTCACCGGAAAAGTGACGAAAAGTCACCAGAGCCGCAGAGAGTTCGTCAGAAGCTGCCGGAAAAGTCTTCGAAGTCACCGGGAAAGTCTCCGGAAGGTACCGGGAAAATAGTAGACTGAGTTTTCTGATGTACAAGATCCACTAAAGGTGGCAAGTACAGAGCATACAACTCAACCTACTACCAATGAAGTTTTCTGAGGCATAAGCTCCACATACGTGGCGAGTGCAAAGCACGATTGCAATGCATGAACTCTGCAAGTTGATAGGCACCACCCTACACTTCCCCAAATGATATTTTTTTTTGTTAGAGAACTCATCCTCAAAACCTAGGTATCAAGGAGAGAGAACTAAGAGGATCTTATACTGGCTTTGGAACTGCTCACAGAGACGATGTGGGACTAGATGCACACTAATACTCCCCCTCGAGCCCATGGGGGGAAATGAGGTGAGGAGAAGTCCAACCCGCGGAGGAGCCAAGCCACCCAAGGCCTAGCTCTAATACCAATGTTGGGTGGTTTTGGGTCCTCTTAACCCTAAGAGCTAGCTTTTGGGGTTAAGAAGGTCCAAGACCACCCAACACTGGTATCAGAGCCCATGGTTTCTCCCTGGGATGCTGGGCATGTGGTGCTGCCAATTTGGTGAGCCCAATTCATGTGGCGTTTGGAGCCCGATCCCAATTTGTGAGGAGTTTGTAGCCCGATGTGTGAGTGGGAGATTGTTGGGGTTTGTCCCACATCGGTTGTGGAAGGGGTTTGGTGGTCAGTTATTAAGTGTGAGGGAAAGACTCACCCCATAAGCTAGCTTTTGGGGTTGAGAAGGCCCCCCAAGACCACCCAACACTAGTATCAAAGCTAGGCCTTGGGCTGCTTGGCTCCTCCGTGGGTTGGACTTCTCCTCGCCTCATTTCCCCCCATGGGCTCTCCTCGCCTCATTTCCCCCATGGGCTCGAGGGGGAGTATTAGTATGCATCTAGTCCGACATCGTCTCTATGAGCAACTCCAAAGCCAGTATAAGATCCTCTTAGCTCTCTCTCCTTGATACCTAGGTTTTGAGGATGAGTTCTCTAATAAAAACAAATATCATTTGGGGAAGTGTAGGGTGGTGCCTATCAACTTGGGGCATAAAGCGCAGCAATCATCTTGAAAGCTCTTCTTGGTAAATGGTTTCATTGTGCTGGAGAGAGTTCACTCATAGAGGAAAGTAATTGCAGTAAAGTACGAACTTTGAAACGACTGATGCCAAAGAAAGGCAAGGATCCATAGTACAGGAATTCAAAATTGGATTAGAAAGGGTCGGGATGTTTTTTCACTGTATATGCTCTATGAGTTAGGAAATGGAGAATTTATCTTCTTCTAGCTTGACAAGTGGCATGGGAAATTTCCTTGAGTTCACAATTTATGGATATGTACTCGCTAGAAAGGGATAAAAAAAGATGATTAGATGAGCAGTTTGTCTCCATCAAAAAGGGGAGTGTTATAAAGCACAGATATTTCTATAGGATGCTCACATTCAAATTGCATTAGAATTCAAGAATACCCCTCAGGCATTGTATCAGATCATTCAAAAATGTGTCAGCAATGACATAGGCATGTCCTTCAAAGGGTTTGAGGACAGAGCCTTACAATTGTTTGAGGATATTGAAAGAAAGAGGGTAGTGGATATGGGAAATAAACACAAAAGATCATTAGGCAGTATCAGAAAGTTGGATACCAAGAGGGAATGAAAGTGCTTACAATGCATAGTGAACTATGGAAAAACAAGAGGATGCTAAGAAATGGCAGCATGCAGTAGCTGGAGCCCTTGTGTTAAATCATGTTACAAAAAATCATTTCCTGGAATATGAGGGGTCTTAAAGACAAATCCAAAGGAGTGTAACTAATCCTTTCTTAAGGATTGGAGGAGCGATGTTGTGTGCTTGCATGAAACAAAGAGGGAAACAATGGATCAGCTCTTGATCAATGACCTTTAAAGCCGAGACGCTTGTGATTGGATATCCCTTGGAGCAGTAAGCACCTCAGGGGGTATTCTTATTTTGTGGAAGCCTAGTGCTTGTGGAATTGTTGGACCACTCCATCAGTTTCTTCATGGTCTCCTATTTGTTCAAAAGCATGAATGATAACTTTCAGTGGATTTTCACAAGGTTTTACGGCCTAGGTGAAGGACCCTCCAGGTCTCTTTTCAAAATGAGTTCTTCGGAATTAGGAGTAGATGGGATGCTCCTTCAATCATTGGAGATGATTTCAAAATGATTGTATATCTGCATGAAAGAAGTAGGGCAGCCTTAAGACCAGTAGATTAAAGAATTCCTTGACTTTATCAGCATCAACAACAACAACAACAACAACAACAAAACCAAGCCTTAAGTCTCATCACGTGGGGTCAGTTACATGAATCCTTTTCCGCCAATTTAGTGATCATGGACAATGTATTTCGCAAAAATTCAGGGCTATTAAATCCTTACTCACTATCCCATTCCAAGTCATTTTAGGTCTACCTCTACCCCTTCTACTATCTCTCACAGTAACTAACTCACTATTCCTCACTAGCAGACTATGTGGCCTACGTTGCAAGTAGCCAAACCATCTGAGTTGTTCCTCCCTTATCTTCTATAGGAGCTACTCCTAACTTACCATGAATATGTAACTTCTTAATTTATCTTTCAATGTTATACCACTCATCCATCTAAGCATTCTCATCTCAGCAACTTTTACTTTCTAGATATGCTGTTTCTTAGTGGCCCAACATTCTAATCCGTATAGCATACCTGGTCTTATAGTCATCTTATAAAACTTCCCTTTTAAATTTAAGGGTATTCTACGATCACAAAGTACACTTGAAACACTTCTCTATTTTACCTAGTCTACTTTAACTCTATGCATTACATCCTCTTCGATTTCTCCTTTAACTTGCATAATAGATCTAAGGTATCAAAATTTACTTGTGTTATTTATTTCTTCATCATCAAGTTTAACTTTATCTCCAATATTCCTCCTACTATTACTGAAATGACATTTCATATTCTAAAGCTTCTCTCCATAATTCTAACTTAGATTCAATTCCACCCCCTAGTTTCATCAATCTATACAACATCATCTATACACAACATACACCATGGAACCTCATTTTGGATACTCCTAGTTAGTTGATCCATCACTAAAGCAAAAAGATAAGGGCTCAAAGTATATCCTTGATGTACGCCTATTGTGATTGGAAATTCTCTAGTCTCTCCACCTATAATCTTTACACTAGTTAGCACTCCATCATACATATCCTTAATGACATCAGTATACCTACTACATACACCCTTTTTTCTAAAACCCACCATAGAACTTCCCTAAGTATCCTATCATACGCTTTCTCTAAGTCAATAAATACCATATGCAAGTACCTCTTCTTTTCCCTAAACTTTTCCATTAATCTTCTTAAAAGACATATAACTTTTGTAGTAGATCTCTCAAGCATAAAACCAAATTGATTTTCTGAGACTTTCGTTTCTAGCCTTAATCTTTGTTCACCTTTTTCCCATAGTTTCATCGTATAACTTGTAAGTTTAATTCCGCGGTAGTTATTACAACTTTGAATATCTCCTTTATTTTTTTATATTGGTATTAAAGTGTTTTTCTTCCATTCATCTATCATTTTCTTATTTTTTATAATTTTTTTAAATATATTATTGAACCATATAATTCTATTATCACCTAAGCATTTCCAAACTTCAATTGGGATGTAATCCGATCAAATAGCTTTTCCATTTTTCATCTTTTTTTAGTGCAAACTTAACTTCTTTGACTCTAATATTGCGAATAAGTCTCATATTTTTAGTCTTTTCCTCATTTGTCAATTCTAAGTCTACATCTTCTATTCTGTTTTTATTAAATAGCTTACTAAAGTAACTTTGCCATCTTTCTGCTATGTATTCTTCCTTAACCAAAACAATGTCATCCACACTTTTTATACATTTTACATTACCTAAATACTTACTCTTTCTTTCTCTAGCTCTAGCGAGTTTAAATATATCTCTTTCCCCTTCTTTTGTATCTAATCTACCATACGGATTACTAAATAATCTATGCTTAGCTTCACTAACAGTCCTTTTTGCATCTTTTCTAACCTCTTTAGAGTTTTCAAATTTATCCATGTTTCTACATTTTGGCCATGTTTTATACCAAATTCTTTTTGTCTTTACAGTTTTTTGGACATCTTGATCCCACCACCAACTTTCTTTGCTATTCGAGAATTTTCCTCTTGATTCACCAAAAATTTCATTTGCTATCTTTTTAATAAAGCTAGCTATCCTACTCTAAAGAGTATTTGTGTCATTAAGGTTATGTATGATGGAGTAATGACTAGTGTAAGGGACTATAGATGGAGAAACTAGAGAAACTAGAGAATTTCCAATCACCATAGGTGTACATCAGGGATCTGCTTTGAGTCATTATCTTTTTGCTTTAGTGATGGACCAACTAACTAAGAGTATTCAAAAGGAGGTTTCACGGTGTATGTTGTTTGTAGATGATATTGTATTAATTGATGAAACTAGGGAGGCAGTAAAGGCCGAGTTACAATTATAGAGAGAAACTTTGGAATCTAGAGGCTTTAGGATAAGTAAAAATAAAACAGAATATATGAAACGTAATTTTAGTAATGATAGGAGGAATATTGGAGACAAAGTTAAACTTGATGATGAAGAAATAAATAACACTTGTAGATTTCGATACCTTGGATCTATTATGCAAGCGGAAGGAGAAATTGAAGATGATGTAATGCATAGAGTTAAAGCAGGTTGGGTAAAATGGAGAAGTGCTTCAAGTGTGCTCTGTGATCGTAGAATAACCTGAAAATTAAAAGGGAAGTTTTATAGGACAGCTATAAGACCAGCTATGCTATATGGATCAGAATGTTGGGTGACTAAGAAACATAATATCCAAAAAATAAAAGTTGCCGAAATGAGAATGCTTAGATGGATGAGTTGTATAACGTTGAAAGATAAATGAAGGAATGAACATATTCGTGGTAAATTAGGTGTAGCTCCTGTAGAAGATTAGATAAGGGAGGGACGACTCAGATGGTATGGACACTTGCAACGTAGGCCACATAGTGCACCAGTGAGGAAGAGTGAGTTAGTTACTGTGGGGGGCAATAGTAGGGGTAGGGGTAGACCTAAAATAACTTGTGAGGAGATAGTGAGTAATGATATAATATCCCTGAATCTATCAAAAGAAATGGTCCATGATCGCATAATTTGGCAGAAAAGGATTCATATACCCGACCCCACCTAGTGGGAATTAAGGCTTGATTTTGTTGTTTTGTTGTTGTTGTAGGTTCCACCACCTAGTTCTTTTACACTGGTTTATTTTATCCTTTCTCTTCCATTTTTTAATACATATATCTAACACTAAAACTCTATGTTGTGTGGTTAAGCTTTCACCTAGGATAACGTTACAATCCTTACATGATAAATGATCTACATTCCTAGTTAAGAAAAAATCTATTTGGCTTTTATTTTGTCCATTTTTTAAGGTTATAAGTGTTCACTTTCTTCTTAAAGCAAGTATTCATCGTATTAAAATCACATGATATAGCAAAGTTTAAGATCATCTCCCCAGACTCATTTTTGTCTCCATATACATATTCTCCATGTATCATCTCATAACCTTTATTATCCCTTCCAACGTGTCCATTCAGATCAGCTCCTATGAATATTTTCTCAGTCCCTGATATGCCTTGTATAATACTATCCATACCTTCACAAAATTGTCTCCTAAGGTTCTTTTCTAAGCCTATTTAAGAAGCATAAGCACTAATGATATTTATTATCTCTTGGCCTAAGACCATCTTTATTTTTATAATTCTATCCCCTACTCTATTTACATCTACAACGCTATCTCTTAAGTTTTTAATTTTTTATCTACAATAGTTCCTACCACATTCTTATATTTTTTTATTTTCCAATGTACCAAAATGATCCTTGGGGAGTCAATGTTTTTTGCTGGTTGGTTCCATCCTCACAAAGTTGCTCTATCTACAATAGTTCCTACCCCATTCTTATGTTTTTTCTTTTCCAGTGTAACAGAGTTTAAATCCTGATTTATCAATTTCTCTAGCTTTCTCCCCCGCCCACTAGTTTCTTGAAGGCACATTAAATTAATTTTTCTTCTAATCATTGTGTTCACAATTTCCATGTTTTAACCTATAAGTGACCCTATGTTCCAAGTTATTAATCAAATCCTACTCTCCTAAACTAATTTCTTTACCTGCCCACATCCAGAATGATGTGAGAACCCTCGCATATTTGACATCGTATCTAACCTCCAACACAGCGACTCGCTTCAGGGCGACCTAGCCCACCCTCGTTCACTTTTCACTACACCTAAGTGATATAAGTGTAACGTGTCACTCGTAAGGGACGCCCTAGAAAATATTCGGTAAGGGTTCACATCATAGTAATCTGAAAAGTTTTACGCTGGTTGTTAACTACCTAATGCAAACCTCCTCCTTCACCTGAGCTTTAGACCAGCTATGTGTGAAAAATTAGGACATTAAGTGCATCAGCATGAATGTCGTTACTAATCTCCCTCTCATGACAACTTCACTTGATCTAACTTTAGGGAGCTGCCTTCCTTTTCAAGGATCAATAGGTTCACAGTTTTAGTTGAGTTGGAACTTCACTTTCCTCACATGATTAAAAGTCTACTTTCTAGGCCCATCTAAGATCACTTCCCCATTACCCTTGACACTAGAGGAGTTAAATAGGGGCCAACCCCCTTTTGCTTCAAGAATATGTGATTAAAGCATGATGATTTCAGGGAGTTGGTGAGAACTTGGTGGTCCTCTATTCAGGTCACAAGGAAGGCTAGTTTTTTGCTTATATCAAAATTGAAAGGAATAAAAGAAAAGAACAACCTTTTGGAATGTGCAAGTGAAGAAGATTGTTATCTTTAATGACATCAAAGAACTTGATAAGCAAAAGATCATCCAAAGTCTAAACGATGAACAAGCCAAAAGAATTTTTCTGAAGAAGGAATTGAACAAGGTTGTTAATCTTGAAGAAATATCTTGGAGGCATAAATCCATAGCATTATGGCTCAAGTAAGGGGCCGTAATACAAAATTCTTTCATTGGAAAGCAAACACTCACCATAGCAGTAACACCTTATCCAACATTGAAATTTTGGAAATCAACTTAACTAGGGAAGAGAATTTTAAGAAAGGAATTTGTGATTTTTATAAAGACATTTACACAGAACCTGAAACTTGGAGACCTATGGTGGATAGCATCAATTTTAGATCTCTTAGTTCATTCACTGCAGGGTGTCTTGAGAGACCCAGTTCTCCAAGCTATTAAAAACTGCAATGGGGATAAAGCACCTAGACCAGATGGTTCCTCATTGGCCTTCTTTCAAGCTAATGAGAGCCTTCTCAAGCACAACATCTTAAATTTGTTTGAGGAATTTCATAAATCAGGAAAATTCGTCTGTTGCATCAATACAACCTTTGTCACTCTTGTTCCGAAGAAATTTGGGGCTGTTAACATCAAGAATTTCCTCCTTGTTAGCTTCATGGAAAGCATTTATTAAATCATTGTCAAAGTCCTAGTTGAGAGGTTCAAAAAAGCAGTACCAGAAGTTATTGGTCAATATCACCATGCATTTTGTGGCTAGAAGATAGATTATGGATGCTGCCCTTATTGCTAATGAGGTGGTGGATGCCTATCTGAAGGAGGGAAAAAAAGGAATAGTGTGCAATCTGGATATGAAGAAAGCATTTGATCATGTCGACTGGAACTTATTTCTTTATCTCCACAGGAAAATGGGCTTTGGCAAGCTCTGGTGTAGTTGGATTGCTCAATGCATCAAAATTCCAAGCTTCTCAGTGTTCATAAATGGCTGTCCTCCTTATTTATTTTGCTCCTCAAGAGGCTTGCAACAAGGAGATTCCTTGTCCCCTTTTCTCTTTGTTTTTATTATAGAGGTGCTTAGCCTCAGGTTAATGAAAGCTACTGAAGGAGGGATCTTTAAAGGTATCAAGGTGAGCAAAAATGGAAGGCTTGCAGAAGCTTCTCATCCCTTTTTGCGGAAAATACTATCTTTTTTTGCAAAAAAGATCCCCTTCATATCCTCAACCTCTTATGCATTTTGTTAGGGTTTGAGGTTGTCTCAAGCCTAAAAGTGAATCTTGGTAAAAGTGAACTTATTCCAACATAGAGTTCAAGCATTAGATTTGGACTTGAGTGGAATTCAAAATACCTAAATACACTTTCTTATTACATTTTATCCAAATCCACACAACATCAAATTCAATGCTTGAACTCCATGTTTCTCATATCCAATGCAAATTTTTCTAATGTATAGTTGGAAAACCACAATATTTAATAAGATCCCTCTTTTGATAAAGTTATTTTATTTGCAACTTGTTAAATAATTAAAAAAAAATCAACACAAATTATGATGAACAAGCATAACATCCGTTAAGTCCTCGTGCTTCTGTTCACATCTTGTTTCATATTCCATTTAAGCCCTTTGAGACTATCTAAATTATATATTTTTTCAGTAGAACATTTAAACTGTTAGAATTACAACTGTACCTCAAAAGCGTAAGAGATTAGGTTGGGGACCAACATTGTATATCAAGCCTAAAACTCTCCCACACGTGCAGGGAAGAAGATAAACAAATGATAAATAACACCATTACAGGGAAGAAGATGATTTTAACAAACAAACAACAAATACGAGCAACAAGACTAGAACCCAAGACCTCCTGGAAACCATGGCTCTGATACCATGTTAAGCGACCACTTTACCTAAAAGCTTAAGCTATTAGGCTGTGGGCCAACATTCCATATCAAGACTTACCAGTAACATATTGATGTGCATATCTTAAGATATATTTAAAAGTATAAATGTATTCCTCTGGTATTGTATCTCAACTTTCTTATAATTTTGCAATCTATATATCCTCGTATCCATATCCATGTTTCACAGGTCATGTGCCTCCTACTAAGCTTTGGGCGTGGAGGGGTATAAATGCTTTTTACACACACACACACACAGAGTGATATAGAGAGATGATGATGATGATGATGATGATGAAGAGGAAAAATAAAAATTTCTCTTGTTCAATCACTCTCACCATTTGTTGGGTTGTGCAATGGGGAAGAATTAGACGTGTACTAAGGGAGAGGAAATGTCCCTACTGCATCTTACAGAAAATCCCATTGTTGTCATAGGCAAGTCTAGTTGATGATCTTTTTTGTTTATTTGACAAGCCTATGCAGATCTTTTGGAGAGCACAGTATATGAGAAACTCTCCCAATAGAATTGTTCTCCACATCAAGCACAGAAAAAACAGAGCAAAGACAAAAAGCAATTGATCTCTAAAATCATGTGCAAATTTAGCATGAAGAAATCAATCATAACCACCAAGAAATGGACTGAATCAGACTCTTAGAACCTCATCACAGCAAGTAAATGCCATCCAACTAAAGCCCAACTCAGGAACAAACCCCCCCCCCCCCCCCCCCACCCCCCCAACTTTTTCTTTTAAAATTTCTTAAAATTCAGATAGTAAACATAAGTCTGTAAAGATCCAGGGCAAGTTTGTTCAAAACAGTGGACGTCAAGAATCATCAACCCAGAGACATAGGGGCTACTTTTCCTTCTTTTTTTTCCCCCCTGAAGGATGTCTTTTGCCATGTACAGCTGCACCCCCCCCCCCCCCCCCGCCCCCTCCCCGCAGGGCCAAAGGCTCAATCAACTATGAACAACTTGAGCCTGCTAGCCCCACAAGAAATCCACCACCCATTACCAAAGAAACAGAACAGCTGCCACATAACCAAGGGAAAATAAGGCAATAATGCCATCAACACAGGCTAGAACCCCCATCTCCCCAGCTGGGGATATGAACTTCCTGGCGGAAGGCCGGGTTCATACGGGGATTACTCGACTTACCTTAATAAGGCATAGTCTTGCCTTTACTTAGATTTTGCAAAAACACATCCTTCCAACTTTGTATTCCAGTTGTTATCATTATTTTAACAAAATCTATATTTTGTTTTAAATTTTAAGACTTTTTCTATTGGCCTATTTTTATGTGTTCATATCATTTGTGTTTGAGTTTGATTTTTCCTATCTCATAAGTAAAACGGCCAAATTTTCCGATTGCCAACCTTTTGAGTAACCAATATATTATCGAACTCACCTAGAAAATCATATGGACCTTTCGGCTGTTTACCAGATCAGTAAAGGTTCATTCAACAAATAATCAGCCAAAACAGTACCAGACTCAAAATCAGGTGGAAGTATAAGTCAAATTTGGAGCACCATAAAGTTAAATAGGTCACACCCTCAATAATTACATTAGAAAGAAAAGGTATATAACAGACTAGAACTTGCATGGAAAAAAATATTAAAAAAAAATACCAACAGAAGATTCATTCAAGTGAAGGAAATACAATCACTTTGAAAACTCACCTCAATCCCAAGTATATCATCAACACCATACATATTATTTAGACCACACACTATCTCCCGTATCACTGTATTGATTCCGGGGCATAAACCACCACAAGTCACTATGCAAGCACGCACTTCGTCTGGATTGAAATAAACCTAAAACCAGAAATATCTTCGGTTCAAATTTTCAGCATTGAAGTGGGAGGCATTAAATGACAGGTGGAAACAAGAACCAATTAGAAAAATCCTATAGTCAAGTTTTTGAGATTGAAGAGACATTAAATTGGTTGATAGAAAGAGTGATACCTTTTCTCGAGGGCCTGCACGCCGAAAGTGAGCCCCTCTAGGGCTATCCTTTTGAACAACAATCTGAATGAAAGCAATAATAATCAATAGAAAAGAAAGAAGTCCTATTGCAAAAAAAAAAAAGTTCAGAACTTTTTTTTCACATTTTCTTTTTGTTTGTTTGTTTTTTTTTTTTTATGGAGCGGGAATGGTGGAAGAAGGGGGAGTACAAGGGTCACAGACCTTTTGTGCCACCACATCTTCTGGGCTGACGAAATACTGCCTAACAAACAAAAGATTTTACGTACAATTAGCAATTTAATGTTTTTAAGGGCCATTGAAATTTTTAGATTAGCAATTTAACATTTTGAAGGGCCTTTTTTTTTACAAGAACATAGACAATGCAATAGAAAAATGTTGTAGAGACTTTCTAAAGAAAATGAGTGAACTTACTTGACAATGGCATAAGATGAGCGCCTTTGCAATGGGTTTGGGTAAGACTGCATAAAAGAAAGATGTATGAATCCAAGATCTTCTAAAGCAAATAAAAGTAAGAAGCCTTTGGCTGACAAACTAGCAATGATGGGATTTGAGACCCCAAAAAAAAAAAACTACAGTTGTAGCTGCTTCAGTTGGTTACTTATTAAAGGGCAAAAACAACAACAACAAAACCAAGCCTTAGTCCCACTAGGTGGGGTCTGTGATATGAATCCTTTTCTGCCAATTTATGCGATCATGGACCATTTCTTTTGATAGATTCAAGGATATTAAATTCTTACTCACTATCTCCTTCCAAGTTATTTTAGGTCTACCCCTACCCCTTCTACTGTCCCCCACAGTAACTAACTCACTCTTCCTCACAGGTGCACTATGTGGCCTACGTTGCAAGTGTCCATACCATCTGAGTCGTCCCTCCCTTATCTAATCTTCTACAGGAGCTACACCTAACTTACCATGAATATGTTCATTCCTTAATTTATCTTTCAACGTTATACCACTCATCCATCTAAGCATTCTCATTTCGGCAACTTTTATTTTTTGGATATTATGTTTTTTCGTCACCCAACATTCCGATCCATATAGCATAGCTGGTCTTATAGCTGTCCTATAAAACTTCCCTTTCAATTTTCAGGGTATTCTACGATCACAGAGCACACTTGAATCACTTCTCCATTTTACCCAACCTCCTTTAACTCTATGCATTACATCATCTTCAATTTCTCCTTCCACTTGCAAAATAGATCCAAGGTATCGAAATCTACAAGTGTTATTTATTTCTTCATCATCAAGTTTAACTTTGTCTCCAATATTCCTCCTATCATTACTAAAATTACATTTCATATATTATGTCTTATTTCTACTTATCCTAAAGCCTCTAGATTCCAAAGCTTCTCTCCAAAATTCTAACTCAGCCTCTACTTCGTCCCTAGTTTTGTCAATTAATACAATATCATCTGCAAACAATATACACCACGAAACCTCCTTTTGAATACTCTTAGTCAATTAGTCAATCACTCAAGCAAAAAGATAAGGATTCAAAGCAGATCCTTGATGTACACCTATGGTGATTGGAAATTCTCTAGTTTCTCTAGTTTCTCCATCTATAGTCCTTACACTAGTTATTACTCCATCATACATATAATTAATGACATCGGTATACCTACTACATACACCTTTTTTTTCTAAAACCCACCATAGAACTTCCCTAGGTATTCTATCATATGCTTTCTCAAGGTCAATAAATATCATCTGCAAGTCTCTCTTCTTTTCCTTAAACTTTTCCATTAATCTTCTTAAAAGATAAATAGCTTCTGTGGTAGATCTCCCAGGCATAAAACCAAATTGATTTTCTGAGACCTTTGTTTCTAACCATAATCTTTGTTCAACTACCCTTTCCCATAGTTTCATCGTATGACTCATAAGTTTAATTCCACGATAGTTATTACAATTTTGAATATATCTTTTATTTTTGTATATAGGTATTCAAGTGCTTTTCCTTCATTCATCTGGCGTTTTCTTAGTTTTTAAAATTGTATTAAATAAATTAGTTAACCATATAATTCCGTTATCACCTAAGCATTTCCAAACTTCAATTGGGATGTTACTCGGTCCCATAGCTTTCCCATTTTTCATCTTTTTTAGTGCAAACTTAACTTCGTTAACTCTAATTTTGCGAATAAATCTCATATTTTTAGTTTTTTCCTCATTTGACAATTCTAAGTTTAAGTCTTCAATTTGGTTTTCATTAAACAACTTACTAAAGTAACTTCGCCATCTTACTTTAATGTCTTCATCCTTAACTAAGACAATATCATCCTTACTTTTTATACATTTTACATTTCCTAAGTCCTTACTCTTCCTTTCTCTAGCTTTAGCAAGTTTAAATATATCTCTTTCCCCTTCGTTTGTACCTAATCTATCATACAAACTATTAAATGATCTATATTTAGCTTCACTAACGGCCTTTTTTTGCATCTTTTCTTGCCTCCTTATATTTTTCAAAGTTATCTTTGTTTCTACATTTTTTCCACGTTTCATACCAAATTCTTTTTGTCTTTATGATTTTTTGTACATCTTTATCCCATCATCAACTTTCTTTGCAATTCGAGAATCTTTCCCTTGATTCACCTAAAATTTCTTTTGCTATCTTTTTAATCAAGCTAGCTAATCTATTCCAAAGAGTATTTGTATCTATCCCATCCTCTATGGTCCAATCCCCATCTTTGATCATTTTATCTTTAAATTTTATTATATTTTCTCCTTTTAGATTCCACCATTTAGTTCTCTTACACAGGTTTATTTTATCCTTTTTCTTCCATTTTTTAATACGTATATCTAACACTAAGACTCTATGTTGTGTGGTTAAGCTTTCACCTAGAATAACTTTACTATCTTTGCATGATAAACGATCTACCCTCCTAGTTAAAAAAAATCTATTAGACTTCTATTTTGTCCACTTTTAAAGGTTATTAAGTGTTCTTCTCTCTTCTTAAAGCAAGTATTCATTATACTAAAATCTTAAGACATAGTGGAATCTAAGATCATCTCTCCAAACTCATTTTTGTTTCCATATCCATATCCTCTATGTATCCTCTCATAATTTTTATTATCTCTTCCAATGTGTCCATTCAAATCTCCTCCTATAAATATTTACTCAGTCCTTGGTATGCCTTGTATAATACTATCCATATCTTCCCAAAATTATCTCTTAAGATTTTCTGCTAAGCCAACTTGAGGAGCATAAGCACTAATGATATTTATTATCTCTTGTCCTAATACCATCTTGATTCTTATTATTCTATCCCCTACTCTAGTTATATCTACAACGCTATCTTTTAAGTTTTTGTCTATAATAATGTCTACTCCATTCTTATGTTTTTCTTTTCCAGTGTACCAAAGTTTAAAACCTGATTTATCAATTTCTCTAGCTTTCTCCCCCACCCACTTAGTTTTTTGAAGGCAAATTATATTAATTCTTTTTCTAATCATTGTATCCACAATTTCCATGCTTTTACTCATAAGCGTCCCTATATTCCAAGTTGCTAATCTAATCCTAGTTTCCTGAACTAACGTCTTTACCTGCCCACGTCCAGAATGATGCAAGTTCCCTAGCATATTTGACACCGTACCCGAGCACCGACACGGCGCGTCGCTTCAAGGCGACGACCTAGCCCACCCTCGCCCACTTTTCGCTACACCCGGGTGGTTCAAGTGCAACGCGTCAATCGTAGGGGATGCCCCAGCAAATATTCGGTAAGAATTCATATCATAGTGATCTAACAAATTTTACACTAGTTGTCAGCTACATAACGCAACCCTCCTCCTTTACCTGGGCTTGGGACCGGTTGTGTGTGAACATTAATAATAAATAAGCAAATAAACTGGCAATGATGGGAATTGAGATAGGAAAAAAAGGTACAACTATAGCTGCTTCAGATGGTTACTTATTAAAGGGAAAGACATAAACAAAACAAGAAAATAAAATAGTTGAAAATTTTTGAACTAGCAAATTTGTGCTCAAGCATCAGTAGAAATTAAAAATCGTACCTACGAAACAACTAAATACATAGTGAAATCAAAATAAATTCATTCACCACAAGATTCTCATTGTATTTTATTGGATGAAGGATGTTGATATTGTCAAATATTTTGTGAATGGCCGAATGAATTGGCCTTGAGTTCTATATATTATATATAGACTTTACAAGAATGCTATACATGGAAAGTAAATAAGGTCTAACATGATTCTAGCCTTATACAAGTAACCTATAATCTGCAAGCCCAATACATGTAAACTAAATATATGGTAACTGTACAAAATAATGAATTGAAATATAAGGAAATAAATATGGGCTGAAGTAAGGAAAGAAATCTTTTGCTTTGCTGTTTGTTGTTCCATTGACAGCCCCCTCCAAATTGATGCGGGTTGATCAGCAAGCATCAATTTTCTACTTAGGAAGCAATGTCGTTGACGAGTGAGAGCCTTGGTAAAGATATCCGCAATTTGTAATTCATTGGAAATATGTGGAAGAGTGATAACACGAGCTTCAAATGCTTCACGGATGGAGTGACAATCGACTTCAATATGCTTTGTGCGCTCATAATCAACAGGATTGGCCGTGATATGGATAGCACTCGTATTATCGACATGTAGAGGTGTAGGATCGGTCTCAGAAAAATCTAGCTCAGCAAGCAAGCCTCGAAGCCAAATAATTTCAGAACAAGCAAGAGACACCACTCAATATTCAGATTCCGTCAATGACTTAGAAACTCTGTCTTGCTTCTTACTCTTCCAAGAGATCAATGCATCACCTAAGAACACACACCAACCAGTGATGGAGCAACGTGTATCCGCACAACCAGCCCAATCAGCATCGCTATAAGCAGCAAGGCGAGTAGAATTGCCTACAGGGAAGAATAAACCACAAGCAGAAGTGCCCTGAACATAGCGTATGATCCTACGGACAGCAGCCAAATGAAGATGACAAGGAGTCTGAAGAAACTGGCTGACTTGCTATACAACAAAAGAAATGTCTGGTCTAGTAATGGTGAGATGGACAAGACTACCCAACAACTTCCGGTATAAACTGGGATCAGCAAGTAAGTCACCCTCCTCTTTGCAAAGCTTGACATATAATTCCATGGGAGTATCAATAGAAGTACCCTTCTAAAGGCCAGCTGTGGCCACCAAGTCACTAGCATACTTATGCTAATTGAGTGAAATACCTGAGAAACTACGATTCACCTCAAGACCAAGAAAATATGTGAGAGACCCAAGATCTTTCATTTGAAAGGACTCTGAGAGATGAGTCTTGAGCTGAGCAAGTAAAGTAGAATCGGAACCAATAATCACAATATCATCAACATAAACCAAAAGAACAACAATACCCATGTCTGATTTCCAAAGAAACAATGAAGTGTCATACTTGCTTTGCTTGAATGAAAATTGTAATAAAGTGGTGCGGAATTTATCAAACCAGGCCCTCGCAGCTTGTTTAAGACCATAAAGAGAACAACAAAGCTTACACACAAGTGAAGTCGGAGAGGGAAACAAGCCCGAGGGTGGCTTCATATAAATATATACTCTTTAAGATCCCCGTGAAGAAAAGCATTCTTGAGATCCATCTGATGTAGTGGCCACTCACAGGAAGCAGCAATAGCCAAAGTTGTACGAACAGTAGTCATCTTAGCCACATGAGCAAAGGTCTCTTCATAATTGACACCATATTCCTGATTATTCCCAAGTGCAACAAGTCGAGCTTTGTAACGATCCAGACTTCCATCAAATCGGACCTTGACTGAGTAAACCCATTTACAACCCAGGGGAACAATGGTGGGAGGACAAGGCTCAATGTCCCAGGTGTGATTGGCCTCTAGAACGGCAATTTCTTCCTACATAGCTTGTCGCCAACAATCATGCTTGGCAGCGTGTGAGTAGGAAGTGGGAATATCTAAATTGAACAATGCAGCAATAAGAGCTAAAATAGAGTTACCAGAACTTGAAGAGGGAAACCCATACCTGTCCGAGGGTACAGACACTCGAGAAGAGCAACATACCAAAGGCTCTAGAGGTGCTACAACTAACTGAATCTAGAGCGTGGTAGGATCAGAAATATGATTAGCTACCGGAAGAGACTGTGGGCTGGGGTGCCGCGTATACACAATACCTGGTTTAAAACAAGAACTGACTGGATGAGGATCAGAGAACTGCTCCTCAAAAGAGGGGAGAATCACTGTAGGAGAGGAGGGTACATAGGACACAGGAAAGAAATGTTGATTTTCAAAGAAAATAACATTCCTAGAAATGCGTGTACGATGTAATAGGATCATAGCAAAAAAATCCCTTTTGACACACATTGTATCCCAAGAATGTACATCGAATAGATAGAGCAAATAATATATGTCGCTCATAAGGAGGTAAATGAACAAAACATACACAACCAAAGGTATGGAGGTTATCGTAACTAGGTTGCTTAGCAAATAAACAGAAATTGGGAGACTCCAAGAGTAGTACCTGAGAAGGTAAACGATTCATCAAGTAAGTAGCAGTTTTCAGAGCCTCAACGCAGAACAAGGATGGAACAGAGGATTCCAACAAGAGAGTACAGACCACATCTAGGAGATGACAATTTTTTCGTTTGGCTACTCCATTCTGTTAGGGAGTAGCAAGACATGAACGTTGATGAATAATGCCTTTAGAAGCCAAAAATGTCTGAAACTCAATAGACACATATTCACCACCAGAATCTGTGCGTAATGTCTTAACAGAAACAGAAAATTGATTGTCAACATACACTAAAAACTCAGTGAAAGTATGAAAAACCTCAAATTTAGAGTGAATAAAGTAGACCTAAGTAAATCTGCTATGATCATCAATGAAAGTCACATAGTATTTAAATTTTTCATGCGAACTAACCAAAGAAGGTCCCCAAACATCACTATGGATAAGCTCAAAACACTGAGAAGCTCTACTAGCATGCAAAGGGAAGGGAAGAGTTTTGCTTTTACCAAGTTTGCAAGAGGCACCCTCAAGAGATAAAGAAGAATGTTTTTTATTACCAAGTAAACTAGAGTTCAATACATGAGATAAGATCTGAGTATTGGGATGGCCTAAACGACAATGCCACACCATACTAAGATCTGAAACATTATTACACGCAAAAGACTTAATAGAAGAAACTGGAGAACGTGTTGGAACAGGAAAAAATAGTGGAAACAAGCACCCCACTTTAGGTACCATCGCGATCCCCCCCCCCCCCCCCGGTTACCTGGTCTTGCACAACACAACCATTACCAAAAAAATTAACAGCACAATTGTTATCAACTAATTAACCAACATAAATAAGATTTGTGAAAAGCTAATAAGCAAGAAACACATTAGTGAACTTAGAAGAGGCATCTCCAACAGCAGCTATTGGCAAAGAACTGCCATTGATAGTCTAAATAGCAGTTGACCAGCGTAGGGCCAAACATGACACAAGGTAGTGGGATTATTCGTCATGTGATTAGAGGCACCGAGTCCACATACCAGAGATTAGTAGAATTGTTGCCTTGGAGCCCCATTTCTGATAATGCCGAAATTAGCATCAGTTGCACAATTTCGAGTGTGCAGTAATTCGCTGGAGGAGGTGCAGGAACAGAGAAGTCACCTAAAGAAGAGCCAGGGGCCGCAAAAGTCACTATGGCGGGTACACTAACAGAAGTCTGGAATGCCTGGGCTTGACAATTCTGCGGGCGGATACGACATTCTTTGATAATGTGACCCTTCTTCTTGCAATAAGAACAGAATTTCTTGGAACAATTAGTAGCAATATGTCCAAATTCTTTGCAGCAAAAACACTACAAAGTGCTAGAATGCGCAGGCGGTCCTCATTGTTGAGCAGCATAAGCCACAAGGACAGACCCGAAACTACCATAAGATTGTGCCAGAGTAACTTGAGTACTAAGCCGTTGTTCTTCACGAAGTAACTCACGAAAACAAACATCCAGAGAAGGAATAGGAAAGCGATTTAGCAGAGACGAGCGAACAAATTCATACTCAGGACGGAGTTTCATAAGAAACTGATCACGACGACTAGTCTCGTGAAGACATTGAATAATGGGAAGAAAAGTCACAGGAACATCCGCAGTAACTAGATCAGAATATTCATTCCAAAGAGTCAAAAACCTCAAATAATAGTTTTGGCTAGAGCGATTGTCATGTTGAAACATGGAAATCGCATGCTCTAACTGAAAACGACGGGCACCGTTATCTTGATGATATACTGTTTTTAAATAAGTCCACATGGATTGAACTGTGCGATAAGGTCGCAAATTGGGGACAATATGTGGCTCAGCCAAGCCAAGAAGCCAAAACATAATCCGAGCATCAAGCATAGCCCATAAAGGACAAGTTGTGGACTACTTGGATTTAGCAGGATTGGGTGCACAATCCATGCCATCGATATGAGCCCAAAGATCTTTTCCCTTTAGGAAAAGTTCAAACTGAAAAGCCCACATAGAATAATTATTACCCGTAAACTTAGTGCACACGGGTGCAGAGTCCATGCTAAATGATGGAGAAAATCAAGAAGCCCAAAAGAAACAGACTGTGCCAAAAGAAACAGACCACCAGAAAATCTAGAAGCCCAAAATAGACAATCTTGAACCAAAAAACTGCACAAAAAATTAAATCTTGAACTAAAAACCTGCTGTGCCGAGAAGATAAGTGCCGAAAACAGCAACAGAAAGTTGTTGCCTGGTCGCCGAGAGTCACAAACAGCAACAGAAACTGGAGAAATAAGTGGCAAACCAGAAACCTGCTGTGCCTGCTTGCCAAAAGTCACAAACCTGCTTGCCGAGAGTCACAGATAACAACAGAAACTGGAGAAATAAGTGGCAAACCAGAAACCTACAGTGCCTGCTTGCCGAAAGTCACAAACAGCAACAGAAAAACTATTGCCTGCTTGCCGAGAATCACGAGGACATAAACTGGAGAAATATATGGCAACCCAGAAACCTGCTGTGCCAACAGTCACGCAGCCACAGAAGTACCAAAAGAACAGAGAAAAATTCCACAAAAGAAAACAAAACCACAACAGCCACGAAACCGAGAAGACAAAAAATTGAAGGGAAAAAAAACCTAATAGTCGGCTGGCTCTTATACCATGTCAAATATTTTGTGAATGGCCGAATGAATTGGCCTTGAGTTCTGTATATTATATATAGACTTTACAAGAATGCTATACATGAAAAGTAAATAAGGTCTAGCATGATTCTAGCCCTATACAAGTAAACTATAATCTGTCAAGACTTATGCATGTAAACTAAATATATGCTAACTATACAAAACAATGAATTGAAAAAGAAGGAAATATATGTGGGCTGAAGTAAGGAAAGAAATCTTTTGCTTTGTTGTTTGCTGTTCCATTGATAGATATCATCAAAAGAGGCATCGACCATCCAGCAATAAGCTCCTTTTTCAGGTGACACCATCCACTTTAATCCTGTAACTTTTTAAAGTTCCACAAAAAATCTAAAAGCTGAAAAAGTTGTTTACGGATGCACTATACCCAACTTTTACTTTAAAAAAGAGAAGCTCAGCGCACGGGCGTAGAGGAGGGGGCTATAGCTCTTCAGGAAGGAATTAATCCTGCATCTCTCATCTTAGAGATTCATTGTTAAGTTCCTCACATAATGCTTTCTATGCAAGATGTAGGTTCAATAAAGATTGGAGGACAGCAATAGAAAAAGAGATCCAAGCTCTTGATCACAACCATACACAGGAGTACGTAACTCTTCTCCTGAAAGGATGTTGTTTGTTGTTGATCGATTTACACCATTAAATATTTTCTAGATGGATCTATTGAACATCTACAAGATAGACTTGTAAATAAGGGTTACACCGAAGCTTATGACCTTGGTTATGTTCACACTTTTTCTCCACTTGCCAAGATCAAAGTTCTCATTTTCCTGGCTGCTAATTGTAATTGGACCATGTCTCAACTCAATGTTAAAAATGTGTTTCTTTATGGTGAATTACAAGATGAAGTTTAAGCAACCCCCATGGTTAGTTGCCCAATGGGATTCTAGCAGCCATGTTTGCACATTAAGAAAGGCTATATTTGGTTTAAAGCAATCTCCTCATGCTTGGTTTAGGAAGTTTAGGATCGGTTTAGTATCGTTGCTGTTATCTGTATTATGTTTCTATTTCTTCATAGTGAAAAAACAGATTATTAAAATGCTTTTGTTTCGGTTGTTAGTTTTCTGTTACCGGTTTTCAACTATTTGCCAAAAAACTAAAAACAAGATTTTACAGTTTTCAATTGTTTTGGCAACCTATTGACAAAAATTTTAATATCTAGAAATATTTTTTTTTTGGGATTAAATTATTTATTTTATACACTTCTAAATTAAAATCAAAATAAAATAATCATATGAATTTAAATATAATTAAAATAAAAATATACATAAATTTCAAAAAATAATAATAAAGCCAATTACAAAATACTTTTACTATATTTTAATTGTCATGTCCAATACATTTTTTATTGTGAGGTACATTTTGGAAGTAAAATAATTATAAAAAATTTTATTTTTATTGTAGTAATTTTTTTAATTTTCATTTTTTGTAATTTTATTATTTTAATCATATTTTTATAATATTTTGATTTAAAATGAAAATGAGCATTTTTGTAATTAAGTTTTTATACCAAACAAGTTGCTGGTTTCTAGTATTTAGTTTCTTTTCTGGTTTTTGGTTTTCGTTTCTGGTTTTCGCTTCTCTAATTTTTTACAGGGATACCAAACAGCCCCTTAGTGAAGTTGTTTTTAAAGTTTGGGATGAAATGGCGTCAATCAGGTCATACAATCTACTATAGAACAATTACTGCAGGGAAATTAATTTTAGTTGTTTATGTGGATGATATAGTTATCACTGGTGATGATATAGTTGGTATCACCAGTTGAAGAAGTTATTATCATCTTAATTTCTGCTAAGGATTTAGGAAAACTGAGATACTTTATAGGGAATTGAAGTGGCCCATTCTCTTGAATGTTAATGTTTGTCCCCAAGAAAATATTTGTTTGATCTCCGCGAGGAAACAAGTCTTTTGTTGAGTAAACCAATTGGTTCTCCTATATATCCTAATGTGAAGTTTTAAATTGATCAAGGAAATTTGATGATTGATCATCAAAGCAGCTCGAGGTTAGCAGCGAAGTTGAATTATTTGATAGCTACTCAGCCAGGCATCTCCTTGTTGTTTGCACTGTGAATCAGTTTATGGATCATCCAATTGAACTTCAGCCGTTCACATTCTATTTTATTTGAAGAAAGCATCAGGACTTAGTTTATTATACAAATCCCATAATCTTATGAAGTTGCTAGTTTCTCAAATTCTAGATAGGCAGGTTCATCCTCTAATAAAAGACCATTGGTTATTGTACATTTTAGGAGAAAGTTCAGTTTCATGGAAAGTAAGAAACAGATGGTTTCTGCTTGTGCACAAGCAGAGTATAATGGCTCATACTATCAGTGAATTTTTGTGGTTGAAGCATCAAATGCAAGAATTTGCTTTTACTTCTGCCCAACTGATAAATACTGTGACAATCAGGCTGCTATTTACATAGTTAGCAGTCAGTCTGATGTTTCATGAGCACCCTAAACACATTGAAGCTGACTTATCAAGAAAAACTCTTGATTGGAAATATATGTACTCTCTCTTTTCCATTTATTTGTTCATAAGTGATTAACTTTGAGTCATGTTGAGTTCTTATGTAAAAATCTTGGACTCTTTAATATTTATAATCCAGTTTGAGGGGGAATATTATAAATAAGCTGTAAAGTGTAAAAGGATAGGAGTGTAATTTCTTATCTAGTTTAATATTTGTGAGAGGAGAAATAGTTGAAAATTTTCTCTCTCTTTCTCTACCATGATATTCAAGGGGGAAAAGAAAAAAAAAGAAACAGAGATATGAAGAAAAAACCAAACCCAAAAATAATTCAGACAAAAAACCAAAAGAGATGAGCTTGGAATCTAGAAAAATTGGAGTCACAGTCGCCCACCATCACATAGCCTGTTTTCTTTCTTGCTTGTTCCTATAGACGAGAGAATCTTTGCAGCATTGATTCAGCTGTTATGATCTCTTGAAAAAGATCAAAGTGAAGAATACATTGCTCCAATCAAAGCATAGAAAGAGAGAGAAAGGTGGATGAATGACGGAATAGGCATAGTTGTAGGCGTTCGATTCAAAAACGGGCAGCTAAAATTGGGTCGTGCACTGTCTTTTTAATTAACTTTCTTTTCGGTTAATTGACCCACTATTTTCCTGTATAACTTTTTTTGCTCTCTATAACCTCCTCTCTCTCCAATATTCAAAACCAGGGCAGCTAAAATGGGATATGCACTCTCTTCTTAATTGACTTTCCTTGATGGTTAAATGATTAACTGACCCGCATTTCCTGATCAACTTGTATTGCTCTCTGTATAATCTCCCTCCCGTCTTTGCCCATAAACTCAAATTATTCGTTAAGCTCGTGATCCGACAAGTGGCCAAAAGGGTAGTACAAGGATGATATAATTCTCAGTTTGAGAGCTAAAAGTAAAGGGCAATTTGTTTTTGTAAAAGTAAAAAAAATAAAATCAAGGTTTCTTCTATTCTTCTATTTTCTCAGCAATCGAACGATGGGTAAAGAAGTATCCCAAGATACAGAGAGAAAATGAATAACAAGAAGGTAAAATTACCGGTAAATCAGGGAGGAAATGCGTCAAGTGAGGAACGTCTTCAAGAACGAAATCCCCGACAGTGGCTTGAAGCGAATTTTGAGCTCTGATAACGTGACTCAATGGGTTTCTGAGAAAGATTCTGGGATTGAAGTTTGAACTGGGTTGATTAAGGGACGGTATCAGAGCGTGAGTTTTGAGGGGGAGTCCAGGGGGAAAGAAAGGAAATGAAGTAGAGGAAACAACAGAAAAATCCATGAGACTTCAGGCTTCAGAGAGAGAGAGAGAGAGGAAAGATTGGGAAGAAGGGGATGATCAAATGCGTTCAACCAGAGTGAGTCTTTATACGTTTCGAGAGAAGAAGTTGAGGCGGCGTTGTTGAAAGTTGAAACAGGTGCAGAGGTCAGGTCGTTTTAATTAAACAAGCTTTATTAATTTTTTGGCTGAAATAAAACCATTTTTTCATTTATAGAAAATTGTTACTCTGCAAATTTACACTCAAAAATCTTACACCTTTGTGGTAAAAAATTTAGTAAATATAAATATAAATTTATATACCTAACAACTCATTATTATAAAATGAGAAAATAATTTTATTAAAAAATTTGAATTGTGCAGAGTCTAGTTGGAAGACTTAATAGCAAAGGACTTTCTTGTCCTTAAAATTACTTGTGCCTTAAATTAATCAAAACGATAATTCTGCACTCAAATTGAAAGTTCTTCTAATTTAATTTTCTTTTGTTAGATTTGCAACAAATTTGTCAATCACTAGACAATAATTTTATCTTCATTATCATCTATACTAATATAAAGAGGCTTCTCCTATTTGATATCATCTTTTTAAAATTTAAATTAATTTTATGTAAAATATTTTTTTATTTATTAAAAATGAACACTTAAAAGGTATAAATGTAAAAATAAAAAAAATTCACATTAAAATTTGACAAGAGAGTAGTTTTCCTTCTTTTAATTTTTTCATTCAGTTTTCAAAATATCCTTTTAATTCTTTGTTATTTTTATAATTTTTCAAAAAAAATTATTAAAAAATAAAAATAAACAACCGTGAAGCACATACATAATGCATGTCTTGCCTATGACTAGTATGAGATAACATGGATTTAATTGTGCAATACATTATGACTGATAACTTTATCTTTTTTATATTTGAAAGCTGATTTTCTATTTGTTTTTACTCTGATTGTGGAAAGGAAATTGAAAAATAAAATGCCTTGTTTGGTAGGAGATGTATGGACATTTACAATTTTTTATTGAACTTGATATGCAACTTTCAGTTAGCTGTCATGGTTTTTTCCCCCCAAATTAAACAAAAGAGTTCAAATCTACACAAGGATCCCAAAAAAGAAAAAATTACATTATTTACGAACTTCTACTTCTGCGGTTGTTTGATACCAAGAATTGAATAAAATACAATAAAATTAGCCAACGCAATGTCACAATAAAAGATTTTTCTAACTTGTTTTGTTTCGGTAGAATAGCTATTTATTGAAATAAATAGTTATTCCTTACATATTTCTAATTATTTTTTAAATATGTAATTAAAAATATTAGACATCCCTTTTGATAAAATTTAAGAATAATTATTCCTTATCTATTCCTTAGATGGACTCATAAAATATTTTACATTACAAAAGAATTTATTGTATAATTAATTGTAACTAACTGAAACTAATTTATTCCTAGAAATTGACATTCCATAAATCAAATATGGCCTTGTAACGCAGAGGAAGGGAAAATTTTTTTTATTAGGAACCACTCTTTTGGTAACATGCAAGCATGCAACCACAGTACCATAACAAACAAAAAAGGATGCAGAGCAGAGCCAGGTTGAGACTTCATTCAACCTCTGGGATTTATGAACATTTTGCAATTTATTAGTAGAGGTCGAATGTTCATGTACACGAGAACACAATGAATAAACAAATTTTCATTTTATATCATTTTTCATGGATGAGCTTGTTATTTAGAACCTTACTGCCTCCAACCTGCAACTGGAAAAGGACAAACAATTCAGTAATTCAAGAAACTACAATAGGATTTGGGGGCATGAGTAATTGAAGGTCACCTTGGAAATATTTCACAGGTGGACAGCATTAAAGAAAGGAGTCAATGGTCTTCTTCTTCTATGCAAGAAAATGATCGATTATATGGCAAATAACATCTGCACCTTCCGCATGGATGATGTGATCTTTCACCTGGACAGTCAGTCCACAATGCTCACTATCAGAGATGAGCCATAAGTACTAAGGATGTCATTTCGCATTCACTCATGTTCTTTACTAAAATACACACAAAATGGTATACAGATTCAAAACTGGCATCAGACAGACAGCCCAATGTGCAAAATTTATAATCAGCTTAAATGAAGGAAAACTGGAAAAGCATTGGTCCGCCCTTCCTTTCCGTGATAAGGGGGACCATTTACCCATGCATTACAGTATGGCTTTAAAAACCAGACTGTCCGACTAGGATCACAGGCTGGTCCAGCCAAAACCCAAAAATTGAATTCGAAATGAGCAAAATTGATCAGGCCGACCAGGTCACAGCGTACCTGGACCAAGGTCAACGGCAGGTCAACTCACCCCCTTAAAAATGCATATAATGTGCAGGCAGAATGCAAGCAAAGATTCATTCCCAAGACCTCAAATAGGGAATAAGAGTTGAGTTACCACTCAACCAACTACAGTTTGATATCCAATCTGCTATTTTGGTGATACATGTACCTAATATGTACTGCCCCTTGGCTCCAACTCAAATAAATTTTAAATTAAATATTACTCTTCCCTCTCTAACTCTCAATAGTTGTTTAACTTTTAGTATGATATAATAATAAATTTCAATTAAAATATAAAATTATAATTTTTTCCTAAATTATTGCTAGTAATTATTTATTACTATCACCAGCTAACAGTGATTATGACCACTTTTCTTGCAATATTATTTTGATGAGGGTAATATTAACATTGCAATATGTGACTACGACCACTATTCGTATTATTGTCTCTATAAACATAACATTTTATATATATATGCACCTTTAGCCACTGACTTGAGTTATACCACTCACCAGTCTGGGTTTTAAAACCATGCAGTTCAGCTTGGATGCCTAACCTGTTCCATTAAAATATAAAACACCCACTGAAGGTGATGGAAGATAAGGAAGAAGGAAGAAAAATTATTGGCATATTTTCATTTAATCAACCGTTTTTATTAATTTTGGTTTCTAATTGTAATTTCAGAGGTTAATTCGGATCAATATATTTGGAGTTTTATTTGGTAATTTGGGTTTTAATTGGCGTCCCAACAGATTTTTCTTTTAGATAAACAAAGAATAACAAAGAAAAAGGAGAGTATAAAGAAGAGGACAAGATCTCACCCAAAAACAAGAGAAAATATGGTAAAGAAAGCATATTACTGAAGCAAAGCCCTCCAATCCAATTGCTTATCCAACAAAGATGCTCAAATGCCTCCAAACGAAGAACATCAAAGCAAGGCAAGCAGAATTCTGTTGCCCTTTAAAATCCTTGCATTCACACTCCGGCAGAAATGCCAATATAACCACCTATACCATATCTGATCAACTAAAGTAAACTGCGCAATTAGAAAACCAATATCCCCAAGGTTTAACTAATAAAATTGTCAAACCCCCACATGCTAGAAGTAATATGTGAACCTCCAAAGTGCTCATAGGAGTATCTAACAACATTAAATTCACCTCTCAATACCCAATTAAGGAAACATAAAAACATATGGTCAAGACAGTTCCTCCCAAAGAAAACTCCCAAATCTTGGACAATTAAAACCATAAATTGAGCAATCCACCATGCACCCCTACCCTTAATTTCTTGGGCAGACAAGGAAAGCAACCCTCGTAGCCCAAACAACAAGAGTCCCTCTCAAAGAACGAATAGAAAGCAAAATATCTCCTAAAGTTAGACTCCTAAATAATCCTTTTCATTCTAAGCCTTGAACCATATAAATCATAATCCAGAGCCCATGTACCAACTCGAATTTAGTTTCTTGGGGCATAAGAATATCAGAGAAAAATTAAATTATTTTATTTTTATTTCACTAAGGAAGTGCTGTTGTCTGAAGTAATATTTGAGGTCTAGAAGCAAATTTTGATTAATATGGAAATTAATTAACCTAAAGTCACCAAGTTAGTTATCAAATAAAAAAGTAACCAACTGATTTAATACAATTACATTGCCTTAAATAAATAAACAAAATAAGATTCCTATTAAAAAAAAAAACACAAGTGCACAAATCTCCAACGCCATATTAGAGGTTTCAAGGGGCTTTGATGTATATAGTCTTACGCCCTTATGGCTACATTTGGAGACACTATTTCTGTGACCTGAACTTGTGACTTTCAGGCTTGGGTGTGACACAGTAACCAAGACTTTCCCTCAAAAAACATATCAAAGATAAAATTATAAAGGTCAAAATGAGGTTCGTCATCACCTCACCATCTCATATACACACACAAGCAATTTATTTTTTTTTAACCTTCATTCCCACCCGTCCTCATTTAAGTTCCTCAACATCGCCTCACTTAAAGCAGGATTTTGCAGGAACAGAAAATGGGATAAATTGTGAAATGCTCACACACACACACATAATAAGTGTCACTCAGTGGGATTGGCTATATGAATCCCCCCAGTCATTTTGCTTAATCTAAACAGCATCCTTTAATATTTAAGTATCATTATATATTTTCATACTAACTCCATCCAAGTCATTCTAGGACTACTCTTCCCCTCCATGTACCTCTAACATCAACTAAATCACTCTTTCTCTTGTTTCTTAGTTGCCTCTTATCCCACTCCACCTTATGGGACTTAAAAGCTTGGTGGTAGTTGTTATTGTCTCTTCATGCCTCCACATAATAAAAGTGGTATTACAGAGATCCTATAGTGCTTCTTTCGGAGCTAGTTGACAATCACGTAGCACATTATATGTTTATATGTGCAGAAATGTACTTCACTACTGCCATTTTAATAAGCCCACATCGACACTGCATGCCACAACCTTAAATTTCTACATTTGTTGTATAATTGATCCAAGGTAATAGAACCCACTACTTTTAGGAATTTTTTGAATAATGAAATTTAACTTTTCTTAGGGATCATTTGGAACCACTTATGGAGAAGTGTTTTTCAGAAAAAGTGTTGAATTTAACAAGTGTTAATAATAAGTGTTAAACTGGAAAAGTGTTTAAACTTTAAAGTAATAAGTGATGTTTGGTTGTGTTTAAAATAAGTGGTATTTGGATACTTACTTTTATTATAGGGTGCTATATGATTATTTTTTAATATCTTATAAGATAAAAAAATTAATGTTTTTAATTAATAATTATTTTAGTTATTATTAATTAACATTTTAAATATTTTCTATTAAATAAAATAATATACGAATTATTATTTTCAATTAACAATAATCTTGTTATCAATGTGTATTTATAACATACGACTATCATATTAATTTATGATAAAAATAATATTACTAATTAAATCAGGATTTTTAATCTTATAATATTAATTTAAATTAATATATGGTTCTTTTTATTCATTCCAAAATTAAACCATATTTCACTACTAATTAACATGTTACAATACATAAGAAATGTAATTTAAACTAAAAATATACCATTTTTAATTAACAATTTAATTAATAATTATAAATTAATTGTTACTTTTAATTAACATTTAAATATTTTTATTTAAGTAAAAATAATATAATATTTTTTTAATTAACAATAATTTTGTTCTTAATGTATATTTATAAGATATGATTATCATATTAATTTATGTTAAAATAATATTATTAATTTAATTATAATTTTTAATTTCTTAATTTAAATTAATATATGATTCTTCTACATTTCAAAATTAAATTATGTTTCATCACTAATTAAAATGTTATAATTTATAATCAAATAATATATGATTATCTTCTAATATATTTTTTAAAATTACAAAATAGCCACTAAAATTTTTTTATATTTACAGAACTGATCCACCTATGAAAAGTGGAAAAGTGCGACTTTTTAAGTGGCCAAAAAGTAATCTTTCATTGCTTCTCAAAATTCATTTAAAAAGTTCTCAAGAAAGTGGTCCTAGAAAAGCATTTTTTTTGCAATAAGTACTTGTTGTTACAGTACAAGCTAAACACGACTTTCATAAAAGCACTTTTTTTAAGTGATAAATGCTATAAGCACCTTTTTCCCTAGAATTACTTATATTGCATTTCAATATATTGTATTCTACTTATCCTGAAATCTCTAAATTATAAAGCCTCTCTCTGTGTAGTTCTACTTCTAACTAGATTCTCTTCTTTCTCTAGTTTCATCTATTGAGACAACATCTTCCGTACACAACATATACCATGGAATCTCATTTTGGGTATGTTTAATAAGTTCATTCATAGCTAAAGCACACACATTAAGGACTCTGGCAGATGCTTGATGTAAAACTATAATTAAGATTGTAACATTACCTAGTCAATACTGCGATGATTTTACATAACATCACGCAAACGAGACTGGTGAATCTATCCTATTTAGAGACTCGTAGCCTAAAATTAGAAAAGGGATCATTTGCCGTTAGTTTAGAGAGGAAGAAATTCGTAATCAATGAAGTAACAATAAGGCAGCGGGGTGAAAAACTAACAATACAAAAGTTACTGAGGGTTTTCCAATATGATTTTCAAGAAAGACATTTCACATACTAAATGGAAGCCTAACCACAAAAATGATTCCAAGTAGGATATAGCAAAGAACGTTGAGACAACTGCTTTATTTACAAGAACAGTATGCGTTGGACTTTTACTGGAGAGAGAGAGAGGGACCTGGATGACACTATGAGCAGCAAACTTCTGCCTGCAACTATGGAAGCTGACATCTACTTTTTCCCATGACACACGGGATAGTCCTGTAATCAGCTCCTCTGCATTATTCAATTGAAATAACAAAGCATTTAACATGAATCAATAGAGAGAAAAACAAATATAACTGTAAAAAAAGCAATAGACAAACACAAAATACAAGGGACTACCATATTACATGTGACATTTTGGGGAATCTTACAGTGAAATTTTGTTACCGTATTTGCAAAACAGGAAGCACACTAGATGAAAGATGATGACTTCAAAATTTTTTGAGTCATGAACTACTATTAAATGGAGAAGTTTTCAAGTCATTGAAATAGAATGAAGTAGGACAAGGAGAAAGAAGAAGGGATTCAGGATCAAAGACAAAACCCAACAAGAAAGAATTAATGCAAACATGTGAATATAGCATTTTAAAGTTACCTTCTAGCTTGTCAGAGCCCTCCTCTGCCATCAATATTGGCTCACTCTCCTCAGCATCACTTGCCTTGCAGTGTTCTTCATAAACAATGTGTGGATATTTTTCATGAAGAGAATCTTCCCACTGTCAATGAAAGAAACATTTTCACCACAGGACTGCAACAGGACCTAGCTGCCTTCGGGAACATGGACATTGGACCATGGATTTGGATTTGGGTGGATTTTGACCAAAATGAATACATTTTTGCATTCTATTTTTTTCAAATCCACACATCCAAATCCAAGGCCCCTCCCAAACATAGGGTTAGAGTTCATTCAAAAACTGAGGATAATACCTTTGGCAGTTCACTATTACGTCTAATCGATGATGTTCTCCAACCAACAATATCTTAATAGCATTTCATAAAAGAAAACAAGAGAAATAATTATTGGCAAAGATCATGTGAAAGTATTATAGAGCAGCATCAAGTGCACTGAAAGGATACGGTCATATCCAACATTTGAATATACCACCCGACGTTTGAACATCCGTAATGCAGACCTGCATTAATTAGTTCAACATCACCATGTTGGTTACACATTAGATGAACCAGAAGTAGAATCTGAAAAAAATTTCATCATCAAAGTAATATACATAAGAACTGCACATACATGAAATAATATTCACCATAATCCTCCACCATGCACCGAAGCAGTGGTGGCTTTCCTTCATCGCCATCTGTAAGAAAAAGATGTCGGCCTGTTCTCCTAAATATCCAATGAATAACACGACTTGCTGCTTTCTCAAAGACATTTACACCAAGAAGGAAGGGTACCTGAAGTTATTTTTAAAAAAAAATTCTCAAATAGCTCAAATACCACACATAAGGCAAATGAATACATTCATTAAACCAAAACTTTTTAATAAATAAAAATAGGCAGAAATTTGACCATGGAAATCAGGAGTTCAGACTCAATCACTCTTGCATCTCTCTAACATGTGCAATCATCTCTCATCTCTTCTTGTTTTTCTGCTAATCTTTCAACATAATGATAATTTAATTTTCAAAAAAAAAAAACATACTATTGGCCACATGACATTAGAAATAGTGCTGTGCACAGCCATAAAAGAATTTGACATGCATGCAAGTAAGTAGTTACAAACATAATTCTAAATTAAAACAAGATTCAAATTCCAATTGAGGCTTTGAAGTTTGAAACAACAATAGATGTAATTTTCACACAGGAACAAAAGATAAAAATAAAAATATCCTATCAATGATACTAATATGTCATTAAACATCAGGCAACATTTGCCATTGTGCAAAGGGTATCAATTTTACATCAGCAGGTAATACAACCAGAACACAAATTTCATTATAAAGTATTAATAAAAACACCTATTAGTATCCATACTCACTTGACAAGTAGATGGTGATAAGAAACAGCCTAAATTCGTTGCACATATTAGCCCTAAGGTTTCATTAACCTAGTTTTGATGATAACAAAACTATTGTGTACTATTGGCTTTGTACTTAAGCTATGTTCTACAGGATTAAAGTCATTAAAGTTGAAAAAAAGTTAAAGAATTGAGAGAAGATATTGAAGACTTTATTTGATTCATTTGTATTATTATTATTCTCTCATTTGTATTGTACTTATAATGTAAAATCTTGAGAAAACATAAGGTATAGCACTAATGGACTAAAACCAGCAAAATGAGAACAATTGGAAGGCTGAACCCCAGCCTTATGCGAAGGGCAGTCAACCAGCTCTAGGGGGCAGTCGACCGGCCCCTAAAGGCAGTCGATCGGTTTGGCAGCTCTTGCCTGCAACGGCTTCTTCTCGTCTCTAACGGCTAGTGAGCTATCAACTGGACCCTATAAGCGATCAATTGATCTAAAACCCAAAAAGGCTCCAACAAGTAGAAAACGGCTAGTTTTCATCCCAAACTCTATTAATATGCCCTCCTAAACCTTGAGAAAGTTAGAGAAAAACCTATATTGAATTATTAAGTGCTCTAGCCTCTATTCTCTCTTAATATCCCTTTGTGCTTTCACTTGCCCATCTTTGAGAGAAAACTCTTGAGTTTCAATTGTTCATTTCTTGAGAGTTTACTGTGTAAGATTGAATTGTAAATCTTCCTTGTGAGGATCTTTCTTTTGTAAGCTTTGTTGTATTGGTTCCTTGGTCACCATAAAACAAGGGTTGTCTTGGTTTTCTTGGTCTCCAAAAAATAATGGGTGTATTGATTTCCTTGGTCTACATTAAATAAGGGGAGTTTAGTCGAACCTCAAGACGGTTGGTCTTAAGAGAATGAACGTAATAACCGAACCACTATAAAAGAGCTTGCAAATTTCTCTATCCCTTCTCTCTTTAAATTGCTTTGCTATTGTGTGATTTTCTTGTTTAATTAATTTGATTTAATTTTGTATCAAGCAATCTTAATTTTATTATACGCAATTCACCCCCCTCTTGGATTGTCTTTAGGCCAACAATTGGTATCAGAGCTACCGCTTGTCTATATTTATTTATTTTTTAGCTTAACCGTCTTTGAGTGATCCATGGCAACTACCAACATTGGCATTGGGCGATAAGATTTTGTGTGCTGAAAAAATAGGATGACCATTTTTCTAAACTCCTTTGACTTTGAAATTTGTGATGTTATCCAAGATGGATACAATCCCCCAACCATTGGGGAGAATGGTGACACCAAACCAAAACTTAAACATACATGGAATGATCATGAAAAATGCATGAATCAAATAAATTCAAAAGCTATGAACATTTTGTTTTGTGCTTTAGACTGCGGAGAATTTAATCGCATCATTGGATGTACCTCCGCTTATCAAATTTGGCACATACTTCATGTAACAATGAGAAAACTTCTAGGGTAAAATTGTCTAACATAAATATGCTTGTCACAAAATATGAAATGTTTGAAATGCATTCAAATGAGAAAATTAATTATATGTTTACAAAGTTTACTAATATCATTAATGCTTTAAAATCTCGACAAGAATTAAACTAATTTTAAGCTTGTGCATAGAATACTTAGGTGTTTGTCAAAAGAATGGGAGGCCAAGAAGATCGCAATTGTGCGGTCAAAGGACCTACAAAAACTTCCTCTTAAGGAGTTGCTTGAGTCACTTCTTGCGCATGAAATGGAAGCAAAAAGTACAATCGACTCAAGAAACTAGAAAATTTTTGCACTTGCCTCAACAAAAGAAATGGAGGAAGAAGAAGATAGTGATAAAGAAATTATGCTCATCATCAAAATGTTCGAGAGATTTCTTAAGAAGAAGAAAGATGAAAAGAATAAAAAAACAAGCAAACAAGAGAAGATAACTTGCTATGATAAGAAGTCAAGGCACCTTCGAATCGAATGCCCATATCTCAAGAAGGAAAGGAAGAGATTCAAAAAGAAGATTTTCAATGCCATTTGAGAAGATAGTGACTTCGAATAGGACTCTGACAAAGAAACGGTGAATCTTTGCCTCATGAACATTAAGGACAAAGATAAGGAAACCTCCCTCTCCTTGAATGAAATTTTTCAAGAAGAATTGCATAAAACCCTTAAATTTGGAACCTATTTGAATATGATTTTCTTGAAAATAACACTTAAGCTTTTTCGAATCTACTAACATTTTTTAAAAAAACAAATTGTTTTGCCTAAGGTTTCATATTAATTAAGGAATCAAAATTGTTTTTAAACTTGTGATTTGCGTTTCCCATTAAAATGTTTGACTATATGCAAATCTTGTGCTAATTTTTGAAATGTTATGAAAGTCGTGCGATATATAGATTTGCCTTGATAAATGAAATTTTTTTTGAATTTTGAGCATGATGATGAAAATTTTGTGAGCTTTGATGTTTTGATGATAAATGAAAATTTTGTTGAAATGCTCATTATGATTCTATGAAACCCATGATTAAATCTTGAGTTGTATGTATTGATTTAGCATGCTTAGATTGAATATCATATCTTGATTGTGTAATTAATTATCATGTTTAGGAAAATTGAGCGTAATGAACTGCGAATTTTGAAAATTATTGAATATTGTGTTGTGAATATAGAGCTTAAATTGAAAACCATGCCTTGGAATATTTTGTTGATCTTGAGCATATTGGATATTGAATTAAGCATATCGATTTTTTTGTGGACATTGATCAGGTATAAAATTGATCATATTACATATCTTGTCATGATTGAAATCATTGAATATTTTATTATGAGTTTTGAGTTTATTATGAATAGTTGAACTTGATTGAATATCTTGATTAATTTGAACATATTGAACCTGTTACTGATCATATTGAATATCTTGATGTTTCCTAAGAAAATTAAGAATATTGATGAAAGGATTTAATTTTTTTAAGACCTCCCTCCAAAAAACCTTTTGATATTTACTAAGGGGAAACAAGCATAAGTGAAAATATTTTTGATTTTGTGAGCTCTAGTATGTGAAAAAATCTTTTTGAGAACATGAACTTGATTGTAAATATTTTTGAAAATGAATGCAAATTTTGAATGATATGACCATGGTAAAAATTTGAAGCCTTTGAGAATCTTGGTCTTTGATGAATCATGAAAATATGATAGAATTTTCGAAAATCATGCATGTATGCCTTTTTGAAACTAGAACATCTTGAAACTTGGTTTTCAAATTATGAACTATCTCGTAAAAAATTAATACCCCCATCCTTTCTTTTTGATACTGACAAAGGGGGAGAAATTTTCAAGCATGGGAAGTTTGTTTTTAAGTTAATTGGTATCGATCTTCTTTTAGGCGACTTATGATCAGCAACTATTACTATCAATTCTTTTATGACAGTACATAATTTGAAATCATCATTTGTCATATTTTTGCGAATAGTTTTTCATCATAAAGAGGTTTCATTAACTTGGTTTTAATGATAACAAACTGTTGTGTACTAATGGACCACAATGACATCGTGCGTAAGCTGTGTTTTATAGGATTATAGTCATTAAAGTTGAAAAAAGTTATAGAATTCAGACAACATATTGAAGACTTTATTTGATTAATTTGTATTGCTATCCTTTCATTTGTATTGTACTTTATAACGTAAAATCTTGAGAAAACAAAAGGCATAGCACTAATAAACCAAAACCGGAAAAATTGGAACAATTGGAAGACCGAACCCCGACCTTGTGCTAGGGGCGGTCGACTGGCCCAGGCAGAGGCCATAGACGGTCAATTGGCCCCTGAAGACGATCGACTGGTCTGGCAGCCCTTGCCTATAATGGTCTTCTTCTTGCCTCTAACGGTTAGTGAGCAATCGACCAGACCCTATAAGACGCCGACTCGTCTAAAAGCCAAAAAACTCCAATGGGCAGAAAAAACAGCTAATTTTCATCTAAACTCTAATTATATGCCCTCCTAAGCTTTGAGAATGTCATAGAATAGACCTATATTGAATTATCAAGTGCACTAGCCTCTATTCTCTCTTAATCTCTCTTTGTGCTTTCATTTGCCCATTTTGAGAGAAAACTTTTCAATTTCTACTGTTTATTTCTAAAAAGTTTATTGTGTGAGTTTGAATTGTAAATCTTCCCTGTCAGGATCTTTCTTTTGTAAGCTTTATTGTATTGGTTCCTTAGTTTCCCAAAAACAAGGGGTGTACTGATTTCCTTGGTCTCAATTAAAACAATGGGAGTTTAGTGGAACCTCAAGACAATTGGTCTTGAGAGATTGGACGCAGGCAGGGATAGCCAAACCACTATAAAAGAGTTCACAAATTTCTCTATCCCTTCTCTCTCTAAATGGCTTTGATATTGCGTGATTTTCTTATTCAATTTATTTGTTTTAAATTTTATATCAAGTAATCTTAGTTTTATTAAACCCAATTCACCCCTCCCCACTCTTGGGTTGCCTTCAGGCCAACAACACAATCCAAAAAAATTAAAATCAACCTAATTCATATTTTAACCTTGTTAGTCTAAATTAAAAAAAATCAAACAATTTGGGCTCTAGAGAGCTTAAGAACAGCTACTTAATCATTTTAAAAAGGTATTCAGAAGATTGAAATATGCAAGATAATGGACAAGCACGCCTATAGAAAAAATGGATCCTTTTTTTGGGGGGAGGGGTTAAAAGGGATGATTTTGAAATTTAGTTACACTAATCTTAGGATGAAGCAATAATATATGAAACATAAATGTGTAGTAATGTATTACTCAGAGACGCACATTAGATTTTAGATAAAAATTGTGTGTTCATTCTAGCACTGCTGAAAAGCAAGATTAAACATAAAGGCGCTACCAAGCGATAAGTTTTTTGGTTCAAAGAATGATGAAAAAATGCCAAACAAGAAAAATAAGGGGAATGAAAAAGAGATTGACTTCTAAAACTTACTCGAATCCATATTACGTGTGCCATGCACTTGAAAAACCACAATTACCAATTTTAGGACTAAGACTTTACAAGGCATGGAAAGTAATCATGAATATGATTGTCAAAATGTCAAGACCACATGAAAATTTTCGAGAAAAATGGACATTGTAAAAAGTAGAATTGAAGATAAATTATCCAGTTTGTCTAATAATATGCTTGCTTTCTCATGATGACTCTATGCAATGACAATGAGACAACATATTTCACCTCCAAACATTTACACCATATTACAATGAAAGAAAACTCATTTTATTTTTTTAAAAAAAAAACAACCGATATTTCAATTTTATAGTTCATATCATGAATGCATTAACATATGTAGAAAACATGAACAATACCAAACCTGGCAACTATACCTGTTTATTACCCCTCGAACCAAGATGAGGTGTAGCAACAGTAATGAAGTTCATTGCCTCCAAACCACAGATCGTACCCCTTGAATCCTCTTCACATGTATTAGCCAATGAATCCTCTGCTTTTCCTTTAGTAGGAGGTCTATACAATCTCCCAATCGCATATCTTGCCACCAAACCTCCCACAGAATGTGCAATAAAGGAAATTTTACTGATATTTGGCCTTTGTTTAATCACTTCAAGTACCTATTTGTTAATATCAAACCAAGATTAAGAATAGATACATTCATTTTAAAGGGTACTCAAGATTACAAACTTAATTTCAAAAGTTCAGGCTGAATATAACATTATTGCAATTTGTTTGCATAACATTAAAACGAAAAGCCAACCTCTTCTGCTAATCGTTCACCCATCACATCCACACCATCCAATGTCAGCGAAGCCACATTTCGTTCACTACCTGCAAAACATGCCAACCAACTCAAGTAAGATAAACCAAATTGCCTAATACTCCTCCAACCAAGAAAACTAAACTTGGAATAATACAAAATTATGCATGTGAGCCAAATATGTGGCTATGTGTCAATTGTCTACGTCAAAATGCTAGATGATACTAACACGGCTAACTTGTGTCATGCAATAGGCATATGAGATACATTTTGACAATTACGTAACACGAATACAGAAATGAGAATCAGCACAAAAACATGTACTTCATCGAAAAAGTTGGAAACATAACTAATAAGATGAAAAAATCTAGAGATTCCAAAACTTATGAAAACTGCAAGAAACAAGAAGAAATGGTCACAGAAATGTCCATAAATGTATAATCTCCCTATACAAGAGTCTAGCATGGATATCCTACATGACATATATAGAAAACAATAATACCTATTGTAAAATGTAATTACATTGATGCCGGACAAATACCCAATACAAGGAACTAGCCATTGGCCCATTGCAATTATACGTCACTAAAATCCATGAACAGAAGGTAGAAGGGAATGGCCTTCTTAAAATAAAATAAAATAAAATCCAGCATTCACATCAAGGAGGTTCTAAATCACTGAACTTGCGTTGGATGATTAAAAAAAAAGGAAAATATTATTCAAAATAATGGAGTGCTGCTGGACATGAAAGGAGAAATAGGTGAGAAATGAAATCAGGAGAAGAAATAAAGGGATAAAGGAAAATGCTTATGTACAAAAAGTTTCAAAACATATATTTACAAAGTAATCCTCAAATCTTTTATGGCCTAATAAATTAATGTCAGAAAAATATTGCAAAATGAAAATAAAACTACAGTAATATTTCAAAACTCTCGGAGATCACATTGTCTTAAACAGTTAAACATGAGATGCATGACTCATCTGTCAAACTGCATCAACTACAGTGATGTATGAACACCGGCATAAAAACATCAAGAAACTGTAGTCCTCCACAAAATATGAAAACAGAAACCATAGAAAAGCAAATAATGTTAAAAACAGTAAGCACAAAGACAAGGTCCTTACAATGAACAAACACTTTATCAGGAAGCATTCTGACGAACTGCTCAGCTGCAAACTTCCAATCTGTGACGCTGCAAAATGCAAAAATAACCATGTTCAAAATGGTTACCTGTGACGCACCTCAAAATGGCAATGAATTATTAATTACTAAGAGAAACATAAATGGTTATCTGTGACACACCTCAACATGGCAATGTATTATTAATTACTAATAGAAACATGTTCTCTATGATCACAGAGAAAATATGTGAATCAAGATCATGAGTATTTAGGTTCATCTATTTTGGAGCTTGTGTACACCAAAACTCAAACTTAAAAAGAGCTCAATTTAACCTTATTTTCTTAGTTGAGGACCATTTCTACTGCTCTTTCTCTTCGCGTTTTCTTTCATTTTGTAATTCAAAAGCACATAAACCATAAAATCAAAAATTGAATTTTATTTTCTTCGACCTAATTTTCAGGCACAAATTTTTCAGTGCAAGAACACTCTAATTTCAGCCTTTTAAGGTAGAAACGCAACTGCTAATGTTAGTCTTGCATATGATGTTTTTAGGGAAGACTTAATGCAGTGCACTGATTGCTTCATGCACTCCACCTTCTCTCTCGCATGGATGGAGTGCAAGGGAGCCATTTTCGGAGTGCATTTAGGTTTTTCCTATTTTTGATGAAAAGGAATAAGATAAACATCCATATATTGAAAGGTGAAAACTACAGATCCGCCATACCCTTTAAAAGAAACAAATATAATAGAAATTCTCTAAAAAATACTTGAACTGCAAACTCCTTGCAATAAAATGGAAAGGAAAGGACAATAATTTGACCAATTAGTAACCAAAACTTGAAATTACGCTCCCGAGTCAATAAAATAGCAACAAATCTCTTCAGAGTTCGCAGCTACACAAGCACTACGTCGACAGAATATAAATATAATTATAAAGTAAGCAGATGGACTACATGCGCATCGATTAAGTCGAATCAAACAATAATCTCTCCAATAAATAATAAAAAATAAAAAAATAAAACAACCAAAACAATGGAAAGAACAAGAACTATAAAGCTCAAAAAATTAGTGTAATGCAATTCACAAAAAATTGGCCAAAATTACAGCAAAACAGCCCAAAATAAAAGCTAATAATTAACTTAAGCAATCAGAGTTGAGAAACATCGACCGGACCTTCCGAGGATCCCGTTGACCATGACGACAAGATGATCAGCAGAAGACAAATCAGAATCCTTACAGCTCTGTACGTTGGTCCCTCCTTTGACAGACTCCGACGAGCACACTTCGTTCTCAACCGTGCAGTTCTCCATGCTCACCAACCACACGGCATTAAGTGAAAACACTGTAAAATCGAAAGGCAGCAGCAAAGAAGACAAGATAAACTGATCTTCCTGCTCTTCGATTCTCGAGAAAACGAGAGAGAAAACAGTGAGAAAGCTGAGAGAATGGGAGATCGAATTGAGTGTGAAATGAGAGTTCTGTACGAGTATAAGGAACGTATTGAGTGTATGAAATCCGAAGGCAGCTTCACGCGTTGCGACTGGCGAACGAATCGTAGAGCAGTTTTATCGTAATAAACTAATAATCCTATGCGGTGAGATCCGGTTACAAAAAAAAACGTGGCCACGTTTTCCCTAACCAGGAAAATTATAAATATATCTAAGCATCACATTTTTAACAATTGATTATATCTTTAAAATTTAGTTACTTTTGGATTGGTAATTATCAATCAAGATTTCTAAAAATCACTTAAAATTATAAGACATAATTAGTTTCAATACTGAAAAATTCAGAACTTACAGTCAATGGGGCCAAAATTAATGCAAAAAAAAATACTTCAAATTTTAAAATTTTAAATTTTAATTTTTTATAATTATTTATTTATAATAATAAATTATTATGATATTAATTGAGACATAAACATTAAAACTCTAATCATAATTTTTTAAAATTCAAATTTTCGCTAAACTGAATTTTCTATTGAGTTAAGTTTCCTTCTTTAATTTTATTTGAGTTTCGAAATAATTCCAAATTTAATGTATTTGAACTTAATATAGGAAGATTTTTGTCAAATGAACGGAGCATATAGCTGGTCTATACTAGATTCAATGTAGATCCACTTATGACCTAAAACATAATGTGATTTGATAATCTAATTATTGTGAAAAGTGCTACAATTATTATGAATAGTACGGAAAAAATAAAAAAATTAAGCAACAAAAACACACAAACTTAAGGTGGTTCGGTAATATGCCTACATCCACAGGAACGAGCGGCAGCTAAATTTCATTATTGTAGAAAGTAGGTTTACATCATATATATTTATACTAATCCTATTCGTTCAGAGGTATTAGAAAATTTTTTCAACTACCCTTGTATTGTACCACTGGGGAGGCACATACTATAACAATCTCCACTTTTGTGAATATTCACCCCCTAGGAGAAAAAGAAAACATAACCTGAAACTCCACTTGGGACAATAGGTTGGGACGTCTCGTCTAGCATCTGGAGACGTTAATCAAGTCAAAGCAATGCTTGAACTTATCAGTTGTAATAACCTAGATAATTATTGGAATTAAATAATAAAGAAAAGATAAGAGAAAATAATTTTAAAAAGGGAATATAGCAGGGCTTCTTCGACAAACAGGGAGCATTCGTCGACGAGGTCGACGAATAGTCTGCTTAGGCTCGTCGACGTCGACGTGTTTCTCGTCAACGAGAATTTACCAAGAGGCTATTTTTCAGGGTTTGAAATTCATCGACGAGGGCACCCTCTTTGTCGACGAATCGCCTTTATGAACTCGTCGATGAGATGACGTGGTTCGTCGACGAGGCCACGTGAACAACATTTTTATATATAGCCTAAATCAGATTTTTGCCGCAAAATTCATTTTTTTTTCCCAGTTCTCTCTCTCTCTAAAACGCACTCTCTCCCTTCTCTCTAAGATTCTAGGTCGGATTCTTGCCGATTCGACGATCCAAGGCTACCACGACACTCTTGGGGAAGTTCTCTTCAAGTTTACTGGAGTGGATCGTTGGTGAGGCTGACTTGAACTCCATCCCAAATTCAAGGTAAGACTTTTTAATTAGTATTTGGCTTTTCCACAGTTGTAGGAAATGTAGTACTCAAAGAAATACTATAATTTTGTTCAGGGAGATATTATTTTCAGGGTGTTGAACGAAGAACCTTGTGGGTGTAGGACTAGACACTGTAGGGGCTTTTCAGTAGTCAGGTAATGGAAATATGCTATGCTAGGAATTTTAGAAGGTTTTCCAAAAAATTATATATGTATCAGTATTATTATTCAGTTTTCCATAATTTTATTATTATTATATCAGGAGATGTAAATTTTAGAGCACGGAATTTAATTACTTTATTGTGTAGCATGAGTTTATTACAGTTTAATATAATATTTATATAGATTTACAAATATCAGGTTATATAGTTCATTAGTAGGAAAATATTGATATCAGTTTTTCAGAAAATATGATTTAAAGTATTTTTCAGAATGCCATGACTTCAGGTCCATAACACTCAGTTATTCGGTTTATTTAATTAATCAATCAAAAATTCAAATTATGCAAAGCAGTTTAAAGATGTTATGGCTATTTCTATACCATGGTAATAACAGTAAGATAATTATATATATCATTACTAAATAATATTAGACCTTGTGGAGATATTTAGTCAGATTCGGACAGCAGAGCACGGTACCGTTGCTATTTCATATTAGAGTGCAACCATATATCTCGGATAGTGTGTGGATTCCGTCTAACCGCGCCAGGAGAGATTGCAGTCTCCCCAAAAAGCTGAGTTGAGGTGGCCAGTTAGACAAGATAAAGTAGTAGTATGCCCGGAGAGACTATAGTGGAATAGATTGTTGATTGATATGGATTGACTTGCTTGGTAGGCTAACCAGAGTAAGTCTCGCCTACGGACCGCACAACCCTATCATGAGGGGTTAAATCATAACATTCAGTTCCCAAGGTAATATCACAGATGTTTCTATATATATATATATACAGTGCAGCAGCAGTATTATTATAATATTAAAATTATGTGTGATTAGAAAACTCAGATATCCAGTTGTATTTTAAGCTATGATAAATGTGATTTGTACAGCATGCTAGATTAGTAGTTTTACAATTTCAGTACTATATCAGTAGATCTAAATGTGTAACTCAGATGTCACACACTAGTAATAACATATTTCCTCTTACTGAACGTTGTCTCATCCTAGTAATTTACCATTTTTCAAGTGATCCAGTTAGGCGAGCATATCAGGCTTGCGGGTAGAGGAGTTCTTGCACTGCCATTTCTTGAAGGGTAGGTGTTTCTATGGTATCAGTGGTTTGGGGGGGGTAGATCCCAGGATTTTGATGACGTCACTGGTATTTTGTGATGTATATTTTGATATTTTTGGAGTTTTGATATTGTAAATATTGTATATAGTTTTATGTTTGCCGCTACTTAGGAATGTAATGTGAACAGAGTTTCCTCAGTGCTCCCTTAGGGCCTGAGATGTTTTTAGCAGATAATTCAGAGAGATTTGTTATATATATTTTATATGTTTAAGTGGGAAAAAAATGGCTTGAAAAAGCAAGTTATTACATCAGTTGTAACAAGCTTTGTCAACATGTTTGTTGTATTCTTAGAAGTGTGAACTTTCTCAAGCAATAGTTCACCAAAAGAAACTAATTTCCTTGATCCTATGAAACCTCACATCTATGTGTTTGGCCCTCACATGATACACTTGGCTTTTTGCCAAATAAATGGTACTCTGACTATCACAATATTGAACTCTACCTTACTTGATACCTAACTCCTTAATCAACCCTGTAAGCCACAAAGCTTCTTTGGTAGCCTGAGCCACTATCATATACTCTGACTCAATAGTAGATAATGCAACTAGAGACTAAACCATGGACCTCCAACAAATAGCCCCCTCCCTTGCCCCCCCAATAATAGTGAATAGATAACTTGTGGTAGACCTCCTATCATCCAATTTCCCTACATAGTCAGCATCCACATATAGCACCCATCCATTTACTCTTCTCTTGATTGTTATTGCCTCTTGAAAAGTAGCAAGATCCTCGCTACTAGTAATGAGTGCATAAGAAACCAAATCTTCAAAACCATACTTGGTGGGTGACCTAATAGTACATTCACAGATCTTGATGGACCCTATTTATTCTCTATATTCCCCTTCTTTTTCTCTAGACAATCTCATTTTATGTGCCCCTTTTTCACGCACTTATAACAATGTATGTCCTTCCTTTTCCTAGACTTATGCCAAGATTTATTGTTACTCGATTCACTCCAAGACTTGTTTCTCCCACGTTCTTGGTTACCCCTCACCACAAGCCCTTCACCTTGTAAATTCTCATTACTAGTTTTCTTCCTCTAATGAAAACCTAATAGAGCACTTGTGAGCTCCTCTAATTGGAGAGTTTCTTTTCCCCACATCAAAGTTGTAACCAAATTTTCGTACGAAGGAGAAGCAAGTATGGAATTCAGTAAAATCAACTCCTTGTCTTTGTCTTCGAACTTCACATTAACTCACTTCAAATCACTGATCATCTAGTTAAACACGTTGATGTGCTGATTCAGATCTGAGCCCTTTGACATCTTAAGGTCATACAGTTTCTGCTTAAAATAAAGTTTGTTCATCAACGACTTGGACTTATACTGAATTTCCATTTTCAACCAAATTGCCGCTAGTGATTCGTCATCCATGATGCAATACATCATGTCATTAGTCATACAAAGTCTGATAGTTGTCACAGCCTTCGATTCCATTTCCTTCCAATTTATGTCGTTCATGCCTTCTAACTGTTTTTGTATAATGCCTTCCCCATGCCCTGTTGCACTAACAAATCCTTGACCCTCTTCTACTATAATCCAAAATTTCCAAGTCCGTCGAACTTTACCATGTCGAAGTTCGCATAAGAATTCTAGACATCATGACCTGTGCTCTAATACCAATTGTTGTGAAACGTGCGACAATTATGATGAATAGTATGGAATATCAAAGACATAGAGCAACAAAAACACATAGATTTTGTAGTGACCCGAAGAATAATAGTATTTAAATAATAAAGAGGAAAAGAAATGGAAACAGTAACAGAAGGAGGCAGCTGACTTCGTTGACGACATTGCATTTTGGAGGTAGAAATTTCCAAGAAAATTTCCCAGGCCTCGTCGATGAACACAGGGGTTTCGTCGACGAGTCGACAAGAAAATACCGAGAGAGGATTTTTGAGAAGTCTGAAATTCGTCGACAAAGGTGCAGGTTCATCGACGAATTTTCTACAGGACTCGTTGACGAGGTGATGTGGCTCTTCGACGAATCCCGCAGTATAAATAGTGCAAAACTTTGGATTAATTCAGAAATGCAACGCCGCTCTCTCTCTCCTCTCTCTCTCTCTTTTACGACCCCTCTTCGATCTCTTTGTGATTTCGGTCCCGTCAATCGCCGGATTGACAATCTGAGGCCACCACGATGCTCCTGGCAGAGTTCTTTTCAAGTCTGCCAGAGCGGATCATTGGTGGAACAAAGTCGGAATTCATCCCAAATCTAGGGTAAGGTCTTTTATTCGGAATTTGGGTTTCCAGCAGTTATAAGAAATATAATAGACGTAGAAATAGTAATATTTTGTTCTAAAATTTATGGTTTTCAGGGTGTTGAGTGGAGAACCCTGTGGGTGTAGGACCCATTACAGTAGGGGGACTTTAGCATAAATCAGGTAAAGGAAATATGATATTCTAGGTTATTTGAGTATGATTTCACTATAAAATTATAAATGTTCCACCAGAGTATTATTCACAGCAGAGATTTATACAGTTTATCAAGTATGATTAATATGTTTTAAAATTATTGTGTGGCTTGAGAATATAGATATAGTACAAAAATATGTTATACAGTATTTTCGTGAGTTATGTTTTACAGAATATACATACAGTCGATATGTTTTATAGTAATTATAGAATTTCATGATTATAGAGTTGATACAGATTCAGTTTACACCATGACATATAGTTTTATAGTTTATTTAAAAAAAAAAAACAGTTGATACAGATACAATTCATCACAGCGTCATGGTTTATATAGTTATTACAGAATCATGGTAAAACATATAATTGTATATAGAGATGTTTTATATAGTATCAGACCCTTTTGGACCATACAGTTTACAGAGCACGGTACCGTGACTACATACACTTTATAGAGTGCAACCACCTATTCAGATAATACGTGGTATAAAGGGCAATCGCATAGAGCCCATGAGTGGACAGACTCCCCATCAGATATGGGTTGAGGAGGGCTGATCAGACTAATGGAGTATAGTGATTTATTCCTGGTTGGCCAGCCAGGGTAGATCCCGCCTACGAGCCGCACAACCCTGTCATGAGGGGTTAAATCATGACACACAGTTATCCATAGGGAAATTTTCAGTTATTACTATGTTTATATAAATTTACAAAGACAAAAAATATATATAATTATTAGAAGTATTTTGAGTAGAAACTTAAAGTACAGAAATGTTAAGCAACAGATAAAATATGATAGTTTATATTACTAGTATTGTATTTACAGATTCATTGATACATGGTTATATAGTAAAAGATTTTCATAGTATTGTAACTCATCTGTCACACACTAGCGATAGCATATTTCGTCTTACTGAGCGTTGACTCATCCTAATTAATTTAACATTTTTCAGGTGATCCAAGTAGGCGAGCAGATCAGGCTCGCAGGTAAAGGGGCTTCAGTACTGCCCTATCAGTAGAGAGTGAGTATTTGTTTTGGAGTATTTCTGTATAGCCCTAGCCAATTGATGGTATTTTGGGGAACAGTCATGCTTGTATATTTTGGGAAACATTTTAGCACTTTGGTATTGTATATAATTATATATGGTTATGTTTATTTGATTTTTACTTCTCGCTGCTTACGTTGATAATTGAGTTTAATCTAGTATGGTATCAGAGCATTTTAAATGTTATAGTATAAAGTAAAATAAAACCACCATTTAAATAGCAAGTAGTTACAGATTTAACGTGGTTCGGAAGTATGCCTACATTCACATGAGCAAACGGTGATTGAACTTCATTATTGTAGAAAGTAGGGTTACATCATATGTATTTATACTAATCCTAATCATACATAGGTATTAGAAAAATTCCTCAAATACTCTTGTACCATACCGGGGGGGCACCCCTAACCCATTAATCGTTCTAACTAATAAAACAATAAATTTCAAGTCCAAAAGGTCAATGTTGTTGTTCCGCTCCACTTCCGACATCAGCTTACTTTCTTTATATATGTATTCCACTTGATATGAGCCACATACTATAACACTAACCTAATAATTTCTTTCTTAGTAAGCCGCTTCATTGATTTTACATATCATTTTTATCTTTCTGCTTGATATTTTTTGTTTTCCATCTTATATTATCATTACAACACAATCAAAAAAGTAAGTAATAATTATATTTTTATTATGTCACTATTTTTTTATCATTAAATTTCAATTGTTGTATCAAAAGCAAATATCTTACTTTATGGTTTCAGTTATTGTGGCAGGATTACCATAACACTTCAACAACCAAAATTTTTAATAAAATAAATCATTTTATAATCATTTTTTAACAAATTATAATTTTAAAATATAATTAAAATGTAGGTATTCTTATTAAAATTTTAAAATATTAATAAAAGTAAATCAAAAAAAATATTATTAGCATTTCAAATTATCATGTATAATAATATCATTTGTATAAAAAAGATTCAAATTGCATTTCAATGGAAATGTTAATTTTCCGATCTAGTAAAGTGGTAGCCCCAATTAAAATGTACCAATTATAATTCCATTTCTACTCTCACTAAATAATAGATTTTAAAAAAAAAATTACAAACACACACACGCATACAAGTTGATCGTCTCTTTACCATGCTGCTATCGATAATGTTGACTTTTTGAGTTCGTCTCCTACTTTGATTATGACAAACAGTATTTCATCTATGTGCTAAGTGTATGAATATATTTACTTTTATAAGCACGGATAACAAATGAGAAATTGAAGCCGAGATATAATAACCCCAAAAATGACTATACAAAATTGGTGGGGTGATTCCAAAAAATAATAATAATAATAATAATAATAATAATAAATTAATTAATTAAATTTATAAAAAAGAAAAATAATAATAATTAAAATTTTTTTTATTAATAAAATATATTATTATTAATATAAATTAAATAATAATATTATTATTATTATTATTATTATAATAATAATAATTATTATTATTATTATATATACATTCATTTACCTGAAGCTTCAAAGGAAGCTTCAGGAGTTGATACAGGGAGGCATTCCTACGCAAACCTCCCCCCCCCCCCCCAATAGTCTCTCTCTCTCTGTCTCTCTCTCTCTCTCTCTCTCTCTCTCTCTCTCTCTCTCTCTCTCTCTCTCTCTCCTCGTTCTCTCTCCCTCCACATATTTTCGTGATGGATACTTGCCTAATCGGAAATCAGAAGATACCACTGGACTCCATTTTTCGTTGCCGTCATTTCTACCAGAGCGAATTGGTTGTGAGAGTGGCGTAGGCGTATCTCCTGGGATAAGCTAAATTTTTAATTTTACCTAAATTTCTTGTGAATTTTAAACCCAATTTACGATCGGACACCACCACGAGAATTTAGGGATAATTCTTTATAACTTTAACGGAGCGGATTTCTCGTGGGGTCGTCGTAGGCATAACCCCAAATTTGAGATAAGGGGGTTATTAAGGGGCTAATTGTTATTTAATTAGTGTTGATTTAAAAATGCTAGAATATTGAGCATCCGAGGTTGAAGTAAGATTTTTGAAATTTAGGGTCCAGGTGAGCGCCGCTGGTGTAATTTCGGGACAGTACAAGCATAGTTCAGAAAATCAAGTGAGAGTGTTAAATATTAGTTTAAATGTTAATTTGAGGTATATGGAACCTAGGGAAGGATATATGGGTATTATTTTGGAAAAATGAATTAATTAATCTCGGGAAAATGCGAATTATAGGATTTAAGTTTCAGGAGCTAAGGGCGTAGGATCTGGGTTTTAACAAGACTCTCAGTAAACCAGGTAAGGGGAATAAATTATAATAGTATTTTTAGAGCTACTATTTTAATTAATATGTGAAAATGAGTATATGTTATTTTGTTTGGAAATTATTATGATATAAATATTAGATAAATTGTGTGGCGTTTGAGTAATATTAAATTGTGATATTTTGGAGTGTGAAATTAATATATTATGAATATTAGATGAAAACTGTATAGCATATGATGTATATTGAAAAATTTGAAATATAACGATGAGTAATTTTTGAGAAAATATTGAAATGAAAATTATTGATGTAATTAGTGGAAAATAATGAAATATGATATTTATATGTGAGTGGAAATGATTTGCATGAAAAATGAGATTTTGCAAATTACTGATATAAATATTTTGAGAAATGTTGAAATACGTGAAACACGATATATACTAATATAAGATTAATGATATATATTGATATGGAAATATTGAAACGTGAAAATGAGAACGTGAATTATGAAACGTATATACTGAACTATGATGATTAAATTAAGTATACTGACTGTGAATATAAGGAAAATGTGAACATTACAAAGCGCGACAACTGCAACGGGATCATTGAAATATGATTGATGAAATGCCAATACCGCATAATAATTGCGGGTATGTGGTAGTGAACCCTGATGGATGGTTGTGGAAACCCTAATGATGGGTTGTGATATTGAGTACGGTACCATTACTAGTGGGGTAGTGCAACCACACAGACTCTTGGAGCGTGTGGCGTGATAATCGACTGAGCTGTTTAATAGAGTTGTTGTGCCCCCTGAGTCCGGATTAGGGCTATAGGTCGGCCAGTCGTACTACAGACGCGAGATATGTGATATGATATTTTGATCTAACCGGGTCGGCCAACCGCGGTTAGATACAGCCTTTAGGCCGTACAATCTTGACCATGGGAGGAAGCATGGCGTGGAAAGAAAAATTCTCAAGGTAGCCATAAGTTACAGACGTGATGTTGGTACTAGATACCAAAGATACTCATGAGCCGAATAGTGAAATGGAAACGGAAAGTGAAAGAATGATAAAACGGGCTAAAATGAGAAATGAAAGAAATAATGGAAATTGAGAAATAGAGAATGATAAAATTGAGAAATAGAACCGTGTGAGTTAATAATATAAATAATTGAGGCGAAGCGAAACTCTTCCCCTGAGGGCCTACTGAGTAAGGTGAGTGCCCTGACAGGTATCAGATGTGGTCATACCTGACTGCATAACGTGTTAAGGCAAAGGGAAGCTATCGGTATGGGCGGGTAATCTTCCCTATTCTCAAGAACTTCGCGAGTAAACATGTGTTGGAAATGATTGAATTTGAGAAATGGTTTTAAAGCTTATAAAAGTTTGTGTTGTATATATATATGATTATGAGAATATGTTTATCAATGTATTTTTCTCAGATGAAATGTTAATTTGAAAAGTAAAGTGTGTTATAACTGAACTCATATGGTCACATACTGTAAATAATTTATTTCTTCTTACTAAGATATGTCTCACCCAAATTATTTAAATTTTTCAGGGAACAGAGATAAGCCAGGCAATAGAGCTCTGAGACCATAGGAAGCTGACACCCTAACACACAGGGTGAGTTTTTGGACTAGGGGAGGTGTAATTTGTAATGACCCGAAGAATAATGGTATTTAAATAATAAAAAGTGAGGGAAATGGAAATAGAAACAGAAGGAAGCAGCAGGCTTCGTTGACAAACGTTTCGCATTCGTCGACGACATTACACTTTGGATGTAATTACCTAGAAGATTTACATAGGGTCTCGTCGACAAACACAAGGAGTTCGTCGACGAGCGCATAAGGAGACCTCGTCAACAAAACCATGTCTCGTCGAAGAGAAGATACCGAGAGGGGTTTTAGGTAGTCTGAAATTTGTCGACAAGGAAGTAAGGTTCATCGACGAATTCATTTGAGAACTCGTTGATGAGATGACATGTCTCGTCGACAAATCTAGGCCTATAAATAGTGAAAACCCGAGTTAATTTGCAAAAGTTGGCGTAAATCTTCCTCTCTCTCTCTCTCTCTAAGCACATCTCCCTCCTTCTCTCTTTGATTTCGGTCCTGTTTCTCGCCAAATCGAAAATTCGAGGCCACCACGACGCTCCTGATGATGTTCTCTGCAAGACTACTGGAGCTTATCGTTGGTGGAAGTGGTTTGAAATTCATCATAAATTCAGGGTAAGGTGTTTTATTCAGAATATGTTTTCCCTGTAGTTATAAGAAATGTTGTATGCAGGAAAATACTGATGTTTTGTTCTGGGGGATGTCGTTTTCAGGGTATTGAACAGAAAACCCTACAGGTGTAGGGCTAAAGTTCAGTGAGGGCTTTTCAGAAACTAAGTAAGGGAAAAATATGCTATGCTAGAAGATTTGATTATATTAACAGGAATTTTACATATGTGCATGTATACCAGTTATTATGTAGCTTTTACAGAATATGAGATTCTAAAGTACGTGTGGCCTGAGTAGATATTATTTATTTTAGAATTTTATACAGTTTTTCCAGTATATGATGTTATATAGAATATACAGATATAGCCGGATATTCACTGATATTATACAGATAGATATAAGTACATATACAGTTTTTATTCAGATAGCTTCACAGATATATATGTACATAGATATTTATTCAGATCAGTATACATAGTATTTACAGAATGTTATGTTTTCTTAAATGCCATAACACTCAAAGTATACAGACAAATTATACAGATAGAAAGTACAAACAGATTATACAGTTATAACATCAAGATGTTACAGATATTACAGTATTTACAGTTTAGATTAATCGTGTTATGGTTATTTTGAAAATATAATGAAAACAGTAAAAAGAGTATAGTATATACGTATATAGTATCAAATCCCTATGGAAAAATTATAGACATATAAAGTTACAGAGCACGGTATCGTTGCTATATACATAATAGAGTGCAACCACATATCTTAGATAGTGTGTGGGCATCATCAAACTATGCTCGGAGAGGATGCAGCTCCCCAGTTCACTGGGTTGAGGGGGCTAGTTTGACGAGGTAGCAGCCAGTCCCGAGCTTAGGAGCGGATGTAGTTTGGCCGGACTGAGGTAGTGTATAGTATAATGACTTATCTGGAGGGCCGATCAGAGTTAAGTCCTGCCTACAGACCGCACAACCCTGTCATGAGGGGTCAAATCATGACATACAGAGTCCTAAGGAAAGAGTACAGTTATGTATGCGTATATGTATATAATTTTACAACTTTTGTCGTATGTAGTTTGATATAGCAGTATGAATGATAGAAAGTTCAAATGATACAAATATTTTAAGCTACTACACATGTGTTTTACAGATTTTCCAGATCATGTAGTTTTAAATACTATTATTATAGTTTTATGACTCGGTCGCTACACACTAGTAATAACATATTTTCACTTACTGAGTGTCGTCTCACCCTATTACTTTACCACTTTTTAGGTGAGCCAACTAAGCGAGCAGATCAGGCTAGCGGATAGAGAGTTGAATTGGTTACCCTGGTTGTAGGGTAAGTTTGTGACAGGGTTTTGTATTTTTGGGGTAAATGATACTGGAGGGAGTTATTGTATATGGCTATGGTCTGAATGTACCGAATTTTGATATTGTTTAGTATATATGGTTGTATAACTTGTATATCTGCTGCATAGATATGGTTATATATATAATGGTGAGAATTTTGAGATCGTTACATAATTCCCCTAGAGTTGAGTTGTTTTTTAGTACGGGACGGTAATGCATATATATATATATATATGTGTGTGTGTGTGTTGATACTCTAGGTATTGTATTTTGGTTGTTAAGTAGATACTATCTTTAGTTGTTAGGTTGTTTAAATGAAATGACTTTTTACTCGGTACCCAATGCGGGTCGGGTCATGTGAGTGGTAACAGAGTTGTTGACGTGGCCGATTTGCAAATATTGTTGATGACTAGTGAATATTTATTCATTATTATTATTATTATTATTTTTTAAAATTGTACGAAAATCAGAGCGTCACACGAGAAGCATTTAAATGAGCGCATCATTCGGCACATTCTATGATTGCCAAGGAGCAAAACACGAAGTCTTTATTTATTTTAAGTTGTATTTTAATATTTATCATTCGGGTTTGTAATAATAATCCAATGTTTGTAATAATTAATACAATGCATGCATGGTAGGATTGTAAGCTTAGTAATGTCGTAGACAAACCGTAGGTTAATCAAATGACATTATTAGACAAGACTTCGGTCAACTTTCGATCGACTGACACTAGGTTTTTTTGCTAAGTTAAAAATCCTTGGCCATAGAACGTCCGTGGGTCCTTGCACGTACCTTTTGCTCAAAAAACAAGACCTAAATCCTAAGTTTTAAAGGGTTTCGGGTGACCGAACCATGTGCGTTAAAAATGCCTCAGTCAACCGAACAGTTGAAAAGTCAATATGTTGACTATGGTTCGGGCGACTGAACTAATTTGAACTAAATGTCCACGGTCGATCGAACCCTAGCCTTGACTTTTCCTAGCTTCCATGGACGCCTGAACTTTAAGTTCATTTTTACCTCAGGCGAATGAATCCTTAAGTTCGGTAGACCGAACTATTTGTCAGGCGATCGAACCTCGAGTAGTTTGGAAATCACCTTTGACTCAGCCACCCAAACCGTTCACCGAGCACCCGAAGTTAAAAATCTACTTTTTGGTATGTGCCTATTCGGGCGACCAAACCTATGATCCGAGAGACCGAAATTCTCAAGTCGTTATATTTTTAACTGTGGTAACATGGGTTAATTAAAGGTAAATTAGTTTTAAAATTTATTAAACAAATTTAAGGGTACCCTTCATGTCCCAACAGTTACTTTTTTTGAGTGAGGCTATTTATATGCCTCCATTTGGAAAGATTAATAATAAGATTAAGGTTTTTGATTAAAAATTTTCTCTAAAATTTTTAGAGCTTCACCTCCACATACAAGCTCATATACTTCACCCTTTTTCATTACTTTGTTAAAAACAATTTGGTGAGAGTATTTTTCGGATTATCTACAAGCTCATACTCTTATATTGATTGTTGATTTTAGGAAAGTTAAGCTCAAAAAGTTCTCCCTATAAATTTAATCTATAAATTCGTTGTGAGGAAACTTGTTAAGCTTGTGAGTCTTTGCACTTTATTGCAAGACTTTTGAGCTTGCTTGTGTTTTTTAAAGAACATTTTTTTGACAAGCTTGCTTTTCAAATATCTCTTGTGCTTACTCTTTTGAAAATCATTTTGAAATATTTTATTATACTCTTGGAAATCTTTGAAACATTATTTGTGGTTGATATATTTATGTAGATTGTTTCAAAGAAACTTTGCTAGCACACTCTCATACTTTGATTGTACATTAAGATAATATTGAGAGTAGTTTCACATATTTTCACTGAACTTATATTTCCTATTATTTGGAAGTACATTAATTATTACTTGTGCGTATCGGTACAAATCTGTTTTGTGTCAGAAGCATCTTTATTTGTACGCAAAAATTTATATTGATCGGTTATAATTCAGGCGTGGCCTGAGGTAGGGCTTTCTCCGCTCAATAAGGAGAGTGTGTAAAGGTTAAGGTCAGTCCTGGTGTAATATGACCTGATTGTAACCAGTGCCGCTCCATCCTTTAAGTGAGCATTAGTAGAATTCTCGGGCTTGCGAGCTGAGGTGGGGACGTTGGCAGTATTGGTCGAACCCTGATAACATTTCTTGTACCTGCTTTTAATTTTCACAATTTAAATTTCAGCACTTGAATGTTTGTAATTTATTATTGTGAATGATTAAGTTTATAATTGCATACACAGACCCTAGGTTGCATAATACTGCTAATTTGGATAACCCTAAGAGGAAAAATTTTTAAATATCCAATTTATCCCCTTCTTAGGAATACACCAATTCTAACAGATAATAATATTTATTATGGTCAAAAATTGAATCTTAGTCTTCGCATCTATAAAGCATTGACAATCACTTGCAATCCAAAAAATAAAAATAAAAAAAATAAGAAACTCTTCATCACTTAAGTTAGAGTTAGAGTATAACGATATGCAACTATAATCATTGTCACGCCCCGAACCCGCCAAGTGTGGCCCGGTGTGTGATGTGATCCAATTACCTGTGTTTGATACCATAACCTCAATCACGTAACGAAAAAATAAATAAATAGCCTCAAAAATATACCAGAGTTCTATATAAACATAAAAAAAAAAAAAATAATAATAATAATAATAATAATAATAATAATAAATTTCCCAACATCTAGTATCTAGTATAAACTTGCCATAAACACTAGAGAGACTTTAAAAAAGAAAAAAAGGAAAAAAAGTATATCGACCACCATAAAAGCATTCGCTTATTAATCATACACAATTAAATGATATGTTCATCATGAAATAATATAATTCATTTGCCCATGATGATACAAAAAATAGAGTCAGGAACTTTTTGTTATATCTCCATCTCTATTTATTTTATTAGTTATTTTATTTTATTTATTGAATCTAAACTTGACTTGAGATCTCACACAAATTAGTAGTTAATCACCTACCTAATTATTTACAATTTAAATAAAAGTTAGCAATAATTCCATGAAACTTAAGGAGACAAAAGAAACTTTTATCCTCACAAATGATATTAAATTTTTGAACATGTAGTATCATTATCACCACAAAAATAAGCTCCTTATAGTGACCACAATAAAATTATTATCCGACCAAAAAGGATTTAAAGATAAGAGATTATATAGAGAGTCGTAATGATACAAGGACATACCCCCAAAAGGAAGGCATCAAACACTAAAAAGGAAAGCAGATCAGCTCTGACAAAAAGAAGGTTAGGTGGGGCGGGGCAGTGAACATCCATACATCCATCAATATATAATTCCTGACAGCCACATAGAACAAGATGAGATGACAGCTAAAACATCAACCACTACAATTATCCATTTGCAGATATTCAACCCTGCCACGTTTTCCCTTCTAAAGATTAATTATTAGTAGTCATAAAAGGAACATTTTAAAATTATCCGAAATATCTCAATCTCTTTATCAAATTTCAAGAGAGGAGGTGTTGTCATAAATTTATTTACAATATCACTTACCCAAATTTTATATTACAAATTTACAACCATTCTCATTGCTAGAAATAGATATTTTGCCAAACGTAACCTAGGTGTTTTGTTACAAATGCTGTGAAGACATTGCAGACTATTTGAACAATATTATTATTATTGGCAATTGATTAAAGTTCATTTGCTGGCTGCAATAACGAAAATGGCACTAACTAAATTCTAGTTTTGGATTGCAGCTGCATCGCGAGACGATCTTTTTACCAAAATGAGTAAGCAACTATGGTCAAGAATTTTCCTTAATTAAGCAATTCCGAAGGAAGCACTCCAAAGTGATGGCATCAAAATACAATAAAAGCACTAGAGATGTCTTGGGCCATGTCAAGAAGTGTGGGAGGGTCGTGTCATAAAATATCAATTAGTTTAATTCTGAACTCGTGTTTAGCCGGGTGAAGAACATGGCAGTGTCCGACACATGTCGGATACTAAAACTCCGAGGTTCTTGAAGTGTCGGTACCTCCTGGCTTCCCATCACCTAAAATTGAAATGCGCTGCTATGCAACCAGTCCAGGTAGCAAGGGAAATTTGGCTAAATGCAACTGCATTTTCTGAAGCCCATTTAATTAGGGCATGCATGCTAAAGCTTACACCGGGTTTATAACAGAAGACATCGCATACAGACACTAACAACGACCTATGCAGTGAAATCTCTACTCAATTGATAAAAAAATACACCTATTTATCAATCAACATCTATCAATGAGCCTACCGACAAACAAGAAAAGTACTCAATCGTCAGAGCTATATTCACTGGATTCAGGTAACACAGGCATTGTGGCGCAGCAGAATGACTCCTTGTCCTTGAGGAGAAGGCAGCTACCATCTGCATTCCATTTCAGATCAGTTACAGAGAACTGTGGCAAAGGGACACTCACACAGTAAGCACCTGAAGGAGTCCACATGTACAAATGAGAGCTTCCAGTGCACAAAACAAGGCGTGCACAAGCTGGGTCCCAAGCTGCCGCTCGGATAGGGCCTTTATGTACCAAAATGGCCGCAAGCTCGAGATGGCGTATGTCCCATACCCAGAGAGTGGTTGGCATGCTATCATTGCGAGTGCAGATATACTGGCTATTGTAGCTCCATGACAAAAGGCCTAAAATTAGGGTCATAAGGTCAATTTTGCTTTAGTTGGTTTAATCATAACACATTTAGTATGGAATTTTACAGTAGCTAACTAACATCATCTTCTTTAGTTTGTTTAGACATGAAAAAAACAATGAATATGGAAATTTACAGTAGTTAACGACAAACATCATCTTAATGCAATCTAAACCCCTACCCTAAAATCGATGGCAGAGGACTTGCGGCCAGGTACAACTCAACTAAATTTGAATATGGAGATCTTTCAATGCAACTTAGCATTATCATACATTTGAAATAGTGAACTTTCAGTATAGACTTTATTTGCCCCCTTGTAGCTCATGAAATCCATGTTCGTGAAAAGGAGCCAATTCACTGATTCAGGTTGTGGAAAAAATTATCTGGCCTGGTAAAAAAGGAGAAGTCGTATCGAAAGTTTTCCAAATAATGTTATAACAAAAATGGACAATTTTGTAAAGCTACATGAATATTTGACTGCAACTTTGTAATATTAAGGCTTCGTTTCTGCAAAAGTAGAGGTAAGACTGTACACTGTGACGAACCTCCCCCTACCCTCACAAAGCGGGGAGCCTTGTGGCCCGAGGACGTCTTTTTTAACATTGTAATATTAAGGATACAGAAATTTACTTTAGGGAAAAGGTATATTTTTGCTTTTAGAGGTTTCAAATTCCTGATTTTTAAAATCTCCCCAAACAGCCTAAAAGTCAGCTTTTCAAAAGCTCTACAAGAATTTCCCCAACTGCTTTGAACCTGACACCACCATGGGGACAAAACTGCAGAAAAGGGTAGCTTTGGGGGGAGAGGGGTGGTCATCACGCCACTTTAGAGTCTACCTTATTCAGTGTTACAAATTAACACCTATAAATTAGAGGAAGTTCAAAATCTCCAAAAGCAATTATTATACTTCAAAGTGATTAAATGATTTCTCTGATCAAATGGAAATCATACTGAAAGAAGTTAGTATAAGCATGTACTTCTTTCCCCTAAATAAGCAGTTCTAATAATACTCTCAACAATTATATCAACACATGTTTTTTTCTGAATAGAATTTGCACAGCATGCAAGGACCATACACATAGCAATCTGCAGTACACTAGCATTTGATTATGTCCATGATTTCATATTAATTTATATAGATTAAAGTAGAAGATCTTCAACAAACTAAAACCATGTTCACTTGCATTTCTATCAGAAACTTACTAACTCCTTGTTTTGGGTTTGGCTTGTCTGGAGGAGGCTTCTGGAAAGGCAAGATAATGGGCACTTCAATGACCTCGTATCTAACTCTGAAGTGCCCTTCCGCTGCATTTTCTAACAAACAAAAAAGGGATCCAATCAAGTGATTAGAAGACAGGAGTTTGCATAATCAGTTCAAAAAACAAAGACAATTAGAAAAAATAATGTACAAGGTGATGGTACTCCAATGGCACACAAATGATTCTACATTAATAAGTATAATTAGGAAATATTTTGTAATATGACAACTTTTTTTTGGCAGAATTAGTGAACTGGAAGAAAGAAACAAAGTCCAATCAAATTCAAGAACATCTCAAAAGGAATATGAGTACAGACATGCATTCACCAATATAGATATACTAGCTTTGTAGTTTCCATCAACCCCTAGCTAAACAACAGAAGATACTCCATCAAGCAGCCTGACAAGTAACAGCAGTTACTTCTACATCCTAAACAAGTTGGGGCACACAAAATCAAAGAGAGTTCTGTTCTATTGTGGTGTGGAGAATTCTACATAATTTTATTTTCTACCTCAGCAATCAAGAAATTATGTCAAGAATGAAACCTGTCATATGTTATGCTAAAAATCTCAAATTGAGCTATGAAAGCAAGGCAACATCCTCCGAAAGTTAAGAGGGCCTTCAAATTCTTCTTTACCACCCAATCTAAGTTTTTCCAGGGTCGACCACACTCCCTCTAGTTGCTTTAACAACAATGGAATCACTCTCTCACTGGGTCCTATTTCATCTTGCCCTCCCTAGACCTCCAATGTTGAGGGAGCCTTGTGCACAGGGTTTTAAATTTTTTAAATTTGTTTATATTATTCAGTGCACAAGCTCACACACCAACTTGGAAATTTTAAGGATATGATGCATGCATCTATACCTCATTAACTCCAAATTTTAGAGAGTAGTTTTGGTGAGTTGAACTAGTCATCTAGAGGCTTGTACTGTAATTTGGATGATGCATCAAAATGAAAAAAATTAATTCACTTTGAAAAAATTTAAACAGCATTTCCAAAATGCAAAGGTAAGACCACGAAATCTTGAGTTCCAGATCCTCGATATGATGAGGAAACCATATAAAACAAGTGTACCTTTTTTACCAAAAAAATACAATTATAATGCCAAAGGGCAGTCATGTACATGCACATTCTAGTCCAAATAATAAGATGGCAGATCAGATTTTCTTTTCGTTTTTTTATTCCTCCAATTTTGATTTTCTCAGAATTTTATCTAGTTTTGGAAGATTGGCTGATGATTCTCTAAAAGGCATCCTCCATTGCCTCTGCTGCTTCATTCCCAGGCAAAACGACTCCATTTTTCCACTAGTACCATTCATCCTCCAGAACCTCTTCGAAGGTTATCCTAATCTACCAGAATTCAAACCATGAACTTTTACTACCTACTGCTAAATTTCATTGCACATGCTGCATCACCAAGACTCACTGCGCCACCAACAAAATGAAAATTGTTGTAAATCTGAATGAAATTGAAGAATTGAAGAAGAAAATGCAACACTTCTAGAGTTGGAGATGAAGAGAAGAAGAGCAGAAGAATAACAACCAATCAACAATTTTTCCTGGAGCCTCGCGTTTACATACAGCTTCAGGTCAGCCCTATCAATAAGAACAAAAAGATTATCCTTCCCCACTTACACAACCTAAATACCAAAATAACACATTTTCTTCCAACGCACCCTGTCAAGTTGGAGGTGTATAAATATCACCCAACCCCATCTTGTTACAACCTTTAGACAAGGGGGGCAAAGTAAAGGCTTTGTACAAACATCGCTTAACTGATCCACATAATTCACAAACGGAGTCCTCACTACCTTCTTCAACACAGCATCCCTCACAAAGTGCTTTGTCCTTTTATGACATATAGGATTCCTACCGATATAAATGGCAGCTTGATTATCACAAAACATATATATTGGCTTCATTACCAAGAATCCCATCTCTGACATAAGAGACTTCAACCACATAAGCTCACCCACAGCATGAGTGAGCTACAGTAGTTTGTTTCTTACTACATGGGAAGCAAAATTATCTCCCACAAATATACAATATCTAGTAGTAGACTTTCGATCATCAACAGAGCCAATCCAATCTGCATCAAAACATCCATAATCTCACAATTTTAATTATATTTATATATCAAACCTTTTCTGTGAGAGCCTTTTAAGATTCCACAAAATCCTACAAACAGCATACCAGTGTAGTTGTTGGGGACTTCCTTTAACTAACTCAGCACCCCCACTGCTAAAGATATGTCAGGTCTAGTGACAATCAACTAGATAAACTTGCCAGCCAACTGGCTATATCATTGTTTATTTAATTATTTTCTAAGTCTGGTCCAACATATCAATAGGAGTATCGACTAGTTTAGCTCCCAACAAACCAATCTCGCTTAGCAAGTCCAAGGTATATTTTTCCTGGATATATTCAAGCCTTTCTTGCTCTGTGCAATCTCAATACCAAGAAAATAAGGCAAAGTACCCCAAGGCCTTGATTGAAAATTTCATTTAAAGCTACCACTTAACATCAATTCTGCTTTGATCATTGCTAGTAATGATGATATCATCACCATAAACAGCAAGTATCACTCCCTCTCCTTTTTGCAGACAAAAGCGGAATGATCAGAGTAGCATTGTATAAAGCCAAATGTTGAAACCACCACACTAGACTTGTCAAACCAGGCTTGAGGAGACTCCTGAGGCCATAAATGGCCTTATACAGCCTACGTGCTTTACCATCCTTACCCTAGGCAACATATCCAGGAGGTTGCTCCATGTATACCTCTTCTTGCAAATCGCTGTACAAAAAGGCATTATTCACGTCAAGGGTATAAGAGCCAATCAAAATTAACTACCAACAAGATCAATACACAAATAGAATTTAGTCGAGCAACAAGAAAGATCTCAAAATAATCAATACCATATGTTTGGGTGTACTCCTTGGCAGCCAAAAGCCTTGAGCCACTAATTAGTGCCATCAGGAAGATATTTGATGGTGTAGATCCAATGGCACCTAACCAAGTCCTTACCAAGAGGAAGATCCACCTAGTCCCATATGTTAGTAGGATAGACAACAAACTTACCATAAATTGTTCTACATTTATTTAGGAAACAAATCTGTCAAACCTAACATAAATTGTTGTATAGTTATTTAGGAAACAGATCTGTAATTATCTTTCCTGAATTGGGGGTCAATGCTTAATGTTAGCAGATGCTGTAATTAGGATGCTTAATGTTAGGAGATGCTGTAATTAGGAGATATTGTAATTAAGGGATATATTCCATTGCTGAAATTAGGAGATATTGTGATTAAGGGATATATTGTAATGAGAGAAAATGACTTCTATATAAGAAAAAGACAACTCAATTGAGGGTCATCAAGCAAATCTGACATGGTATCAAAGCCACTCTCTGAATCAACCTTGTCTTTGGTCCAATTTTCGTGGTTCTAGGCTCTGGTTTTCTGGTTTCTTGGGTGCGGGTTCTGGTTTGCAGTCTTTTGATGAATTCCAAGAGATTCTAGTTATGGCTAACAAAACCAACTCAGAAGTCATTCAAACTCAGTTTACAGGGAAGAATTATGCTGCCTGGGAGTTTCAGTTTCACTTTTTGTCATGGGAAAGAGTTGTGGGGTCATGTTGATGGCAGTGATCCAGCACCTACCAATCCTACGAAGTTGGTTCAATGGAAGGTGAAAGATGCTCGCGTAATGACTTGGATTCTTGGGTCTGTTGATCCACTGCTTATACTCAATTTAAGGCCTTACAAGACGGCTAAATCGATGTGGGGGTACTTGAAAAAAGTCTATCATCAAGATCATTCCACCCGGCGATTTCAGTTGGAAACTTATCTTGCTGCCTATTCCCAAAAAAGACTCTCTGTTCAGGAATATTTCTGTGGTTTTCAGAATCTTTGGGCCGAGTTGTCCCACAGTGTGTATGCCAATGTGTCAGCCAAGTCACTCTCTACTGTTCAAGCAGTCCATGAAGCTAGCAAAAGAGACCAGTTTTCAATAAAACTATGGCCAGAATTCGAGTCTATTTGCTCCAACCTGATGCACATGGATCCTTCACCATCTCTTGACATGTGTTTTGGAGCACTTCTTCGAGAGGAACAACGTCTTCTTACTCAATCTTCGCTTCCGCAAGAGAATGCTGTCGCATATGCTGCTCAAGGCAAAGGGAGGGGTCGAGACATGCGTACAGTTCAGTGCTACAGTTGCAAAGATTATGGGCATATTGCTGCCCATTGTGCTAAAAAGTTCTGTAGATATTGTAAACAGCAGGGGCACGTAATCAAGGAATGCCCAACTGTCCTCAAAACCGACCTGTGAATGCTTATCATGCTACTGCTACTAGCCACACTTCGGATGAGGTAACCAGCACTCAAAATCTCACTCCAGTGTCACCTTCCACAGCTGCTACACCTGCCCTTTCACCAGAAATGGTGCAGCAAATAATTGTATCAGCATTTTCCACTTTAGGGCTGCAAGGTAAGGGTACTATACCTTCTCAATCTTGGCTTGTTGATTCCGCTGCATCCAATCACATGATCAGTCCTCCCAATATGCTTAGCAATGTTTGCAAGTACACTAGTTCCTCTAATATTCAAGTTGCTAATGGCCATATTTTACCGATTACTGGGGTTGGTGATATCGCACCATCACTTACTAATATTTTTGTATCACCTGGGCTTTCTACGAGTTTTATCATGGTTGGACAATTAGTAGATGATAATTATAATGTTCAGTTTTCTCGTGATGGTTGTCATGAACAGGATCAGCTGTCAGGGAGGACAATAGCCAAGGGGCCTAAAGTTGGGAGACTGTTTCCATTATACTTTTCCATTGCTAGTATCATTTCTTTGGCTTGTACTACTGTTTCCAACACTTGTGAAGTATGACACAAACGTTTAGGCCATCCAAACAATGTTGTTTTATCTCATTTGCTGAATTCTGATTTGTTGGGAAAAAAGATTCTTCTTTGCCTCATGCTTTGTCTTTTGATTGTTCTACGTGTAAAATGGGAAAAAGTAAGATTCATCCCTTCCCTTCTTCCGAGAGTAGGACAAAGAATTGCTTTGACCTAGTTCATAGTGATGTATGGGGCATTACTCCTGTCATTTCTCATGCTCATTATAAATATTTTGTGACATTCATAGATGACTATAGTCGGTAAACTTGGGTTTATTTTCTACACTATAAGTCTGAAGTCTTTGCTGTTTTCAAATCATTTCTAGCACATGTTGAGAATCAATTTACCACTAGCATTAAGACTTTACGATCTGATTCTGGTGGAGAATATGTCTCATGAATTTCTTGAGTTTCTTCGTCACAAAGGAATTGTTTCTCACCACCCATGTCCTTATATGCCTCAACAGAATGGCATGGCTGAGCGCAAAAATCAACATTTGTTAGAATGAACTAAGAAAATAATCCTGTAATTTCAAATGGAAGTTAATTCACAGCAAGCAAGTATGAACCTACCACACCCAAAATTTAAATGTTTATAAATCAAACTTATAGAGAAGAACACATGTCACTAGAAAGACAAGTTGTTCAAGCGTACTAGTAAACTGGGTATAAAAAGGAAGTGTTGATGTTAAGGGAAGTTAATATTCAACCTACTTAAAGTTGACTCATCTGGAAATGAATATATATGTGTGTCGTTTTTTTCTAAGACATAATTTTTTTTTCTACTTTTAACCATAACACTTACCAGATTTCCCTTCCATAAAATCATCAGTCAAATATAACTCAGACATGTCAAGTTGCAATGGCTCATCTACCTCCTGCCATGAAGAAACAAAAGGGAAAAAATTCAGACCAGTTAAATGTTTAACATAGACCTGTGACAAATAAAAAATTGAAGGCAATTACCTTAAAAACTGTTGCACAACAAGGACCACGAACAGAAGATAAGTGCATAAATTCAGCAAAAGTTCTCCAAGTCAAATGATTCAACACTCGTAACATTTGGTCATAACTACCTACTGCCAGAAACTGGCCACAAGGAGACCATGAAACACTTTTCACACCCAGCCCACTTTCATATGCTTGATACTTAAATAGACACCTTCCATCTGGAGAGTAAATCAGAACCTGTACAACCATACCAACCCTAAGCATTTGATATTTCAGTGAAGAAACTGCAAGTGAAAAAACCATGCTGCACGCAAAATATACACATATCCTGATAGCATAAACAGACGATAAAAATTATAAAAATGTGTTGTTGGACAGAACATTATACCCAAAATTAAGCGAAACAACAAAACACAGGAATTGCATTGACAAATCTAAAGCGTATAAAAGTGCATCACGCCCACCCCTCTCAAATTTTTTTTAAAAAAAATAAATACAAATAAAAAACATCAAATGAAAAAGAATACATGTGTGAGAGAGAGAGAGAGAGAGAGAAAGAGATATCAAAAAATTGAGCACTCCCTAGCAGTTTCTTTTCTTTTTTTTTTTTTTTTTGCCGTTTTGTGTTGTATATCTATTGCATTATCACAATGACCTTCCAAAATCTGTGTAGCAATTAAACCATGTTTGAAGACAGAAATTTTGTCTAACTACCAAAATGATTCAATTATTAGATGTTTTAACCATCATTAACAAAGTGAAATTCAATCTAAGATAGGATGTATTGATAGAGCTCCAGAGAAAATAACAATAATTTCACTGCACTTTATGTGTGGGTGTGCGTGTCTATATATATATATATGCCTGCAGAATTCCTTAAATACATCAGAACTACACATTTCACTAGCTAAGCAATTGTGACGGGCAAAGGGAAGTTCGAATAAAGCACAAGACCCAGAAGAATAGTTTGAAATTTGTGGGTAATTGCCATAGAAAGATGTGTCATCCGTTCAAAATTGGAATAAGGAGGGGAACGGATAGTTCAATAAATGTCATTTTACAGTTGGTTTATCCCAGTGGTCATAAACCTAAATTCAATAACAATATGAGTTATGCAAAGAAGAGGAATTCACAGGGGGAGTTTAAGAATTTAAAGAGATGGAGGGGCTGTTAGAAAGGGCTTTCCTAATAGGCATCTGGTGGATAAGTTCTTTTCTTTTCTCTTTGCTCTTTTCTTTTTCTTTTCTTAGATTATGGAGGATGCTTCATTCTTTTCTATTAATACACTTTTATCTTCTTTCTAATAAATTTTGTTTTGCTATCAAAAAATACTGTAGGTAATTAGACCAAGCAGCCTCAATTTCCATATGCTTAGACTTTACTTTCAAAAAGGAAATAGAAGCTGGAGTAAAATAGTCATAAACAGTGTGAACTTAATACCTTGTACTCAAGAGGTGAATCCCATATTACTACAGCACTATCATCTGGTGACCATTCAATATCAGCCAAATCCAGCGTATCGACGGCATAAACACCCATAATCTCCCATGTATGACAAGAAAGCAGATTGACATAATCTTTGCAATCTCGTCTTGTGCAAATTGCAGCATATTTTCCATCTCGAGTAAAGGAAACCCCCTTGGATGCATGCTTTGGCCATTGCACATGTATACATGCTGTGTTGACTAGTGACCAAACTGTTAATCGCAACTGAAAATCTGATGTCGTAAGTATATGGCGACTGTCAGGGCTCCACCTTGCATATGCAATACCAGCTGGGCCTTCATCTATTTTGCATGTCCATTCAGGCTGGGTCAATGACCATGCTTGTATCATTGGTCTCTTATAGAGACCACAAAGTATGTATTCAGAATCAACAGCCCATTCAATATAGCTTATCTTATCCAAGCATGAAAACAACTGCACAACCTGCATTAGAAAATAAATTTAAGAACTAAAAATCCATAAACAAAAGAATTGAATTGTGTTTTAGAGATCATGAGAGAATAATGAAACCAAAGTGGCTAGACAATATCAAATAAGATAAAGGATATGGCAATCTAGTAATCAGAAACTAAGACAAGAAAGAAGATCCTTTCCTTATGATTTATTATCTTCATTCTTCACCATTCAACTTCATGCAAAAATTCTTCCCCCTTATCATCCTACGGAACCTACAAACGAAACCTCAAATGAACAGAAACCTACTTATGTTAGGCATTAAAAACCACAGATGGAACAAAAGACACCCTTTGCTGATAGTAGCATCTGCATTCCTAATGTCAGTTGCCAAAAAGGCTAGTGTCATAGTGATGGATGAATATAAGAGTTTAATTTGATCCTCCAAAGAATATGGTGACTTCTAAGCTCCCAACTGTGAGGATTTCATAATGCTTGATTGATCACTAGAACATGATAATGCTGTTTAAATGGCAGTACATGTAGACTTGTTTCAACATCATCATGACTCTTTTGACAACTTTTTGGTATTCAAGGAATCGCTAGACCTTCCTGAGATGTTGTGCAATGCACAAAGCTTAGTTAGCTTAGTTGTCATTTGTCATTGCGAAGTTATTTTTTGAATAACTCAAATAGATGTGTTGATCTAGATTTCACTGGCTTGGGTCAAAATCTCTTTGATGGATGTCTTCTTAATAGGCTATGTCAAAGCAGGATATGCAAGTGTTCATATTGCTAAGTCTCTTAAGTACTTCAGGCTAAAACATAGTTTGCCAACTTTTTTGTGCATCAATTGTCTCTTATTCCTAGTTTCCAACTGAAATAAACTAGTAAATGAATCTTCTTTCTTGGGGATGCACGTTGATAATAAGCCTCAAGAGAGTTGCTCCACATCACATTGAAGAGACCAGAAATTTAGATTGTTCATGATACAAAAGGTTTTCCCTTTCTGATCATTCATAGAAAGTTTTAATAATTGAGGACTGCTTATGCAACATACAGTAATGCAGCTGTGGGACATGCAGCATGTATTTCGCACATCCTTATCAGGAGGTTGATCTGCCTTTTCCAGGCAAATGATATTGACCTCTTTAGCATCCACAATTTAACATCATGGATGACCAACAGAGGAGCTTGAGATCACATTTCACTGGCATATCACTCTTATTTTCTTCTTATTTCGTTTGTCATGAAATCAACAAGATCGTGTATCAAAGGGCACATTTGGTATTATCTTAGGAAACTTTTTTTTCATTTTGAAAGTAGAAAATATGAAAATACGTAAGATCTGACAACACATTTCATTTGAACCATTTTCTAGAAAATTTCCTGCAAGCGAGATGTTTAACAACACAACAGAAAGTGTCTTGTCATGTATCCAAAAAAGCAAAACTTAGGGTAAACCAACCTGTGCTCCTCAAACTTTGGTCCAAGTTTCACGTTTTCCCCAGAAATTTTGTTTATTTCATGAACTGTCTCAAATTATAAAACATTTCTCCATGCCACAACACCTTTGCATCAAATGGGGATATGCTGAGCTGCCATCCCAGCCAGCCATGAACCCCAAAGTAGGAGTTTCCCCAGAATTTCAACCTCCTTTCCCACAATTTAGCCCTGCTGTTACTCTCAAAACAAAGTACTAACCACAGCTTCACTTTCACTTTGTGCACATCCACTGTTACAATTCCAACTCTACAAATGGCAATGTGAAAAAACTAACCCTCCCACAAATGATTGCATCTCTCTCTCTTAGCTTCTTCTTTGCCATCGTTGTCTTGCTGCTGCTTTCCAGCTCCATCTTATTTCCTACAGCTTCCCCTCTTCTAATGCATTTGTCACAACCACCCTCAAGATAGCTATAATTCACATGGATAAGTGCGCTGCACTCACCCAAGTTTGGCGGTGCCCTCCTCTCTTCATCACCTCTTAGTTCTCCAATTCTTATGATCCTGCCTTCTTCTCAATCCACCATTGGGTTTCCTGACTGGATCCCTCAGCAATATGATTAGGAACTCTAGAAATTCCCATGCGACGAACCCACTAGAAAAGTCAAAACTAAATCCTACATGAAACCAATGGATGAGAAAATCGGATAATTCATGCAAGTTGATGACGTGAACATGACAATGATGATGGTCAGATCTTGCCAGTATGCAGGACCTGAGGGTTTTGTCGGAACAATCATCAATTATCTTAAATCCTTTTCCAGATCCCTTCAGTTTAATCTGTTTGCACTGTGTAAAAAGGTGATAAATGACTTGCAAGTTGTGAAGCAGTTGGCTCCAATGGGATGTGAAAGGCAAGGGATGCATCAGCAGTGGATGAGTAGGTAACCATGGCCAAATGAACAGGTCAAAAAAAGTGATAAAACCACCCAACGCCCTTGGACTAGTTGGGAGTACAAAGTCAGGGTGCACTAGGGCTTGCAACCAAGAGAAGTCAGTTGCTAGCTTATTAGATAATTTCACAGAGAGACTATGTTGGTTCTGTTAGAAGATGACAAATTACAATTAGTTCACATAAAATATCGTTGTTCTGAGTGAGGAGCGACTGATGATGGCATGGGTGGTACTGAGTCTACTGACTCAAACCCATTAACATGCTTTTTGAAAAAAAAAAAACCATTAACACGCTGTGGGGATGACGTTTCAGAGTTTAGAAACAGTCCACGTTACAAATTGCAGTTCTGGGATGAAAATAAAGCTCAAACTGAAGTTTGAGGACTAGTGGTGCAATTTACCTGCAAATCCTTTAAGGCTTCAAAGAGCAGAACAACCCTAAAAAAACACTAAAAGAACTCTATTCATTCATTATTTTCAATTTCAGAAAAACAAAATAAAATTTATTCTTGGAAGTTGAAAAAGCATCTGTCTGCATTCGGAGCATGGATTTCAGGCTTTGGATTTGGATTTGGATTTGGGTAGAGATGGACAAAATGCAGTACAATTTTGTGTTACATTTTTTCTTTTTTGTTTCTCCAAATCTGCACAAATCTAAATCTAGGCCTCTCACAAACATGGAGTCTGTGAATTCTGAAAGCTAAAACCAGCGGACCCAATATTTCCTTTCCTCTGTATCCACTTTCTATTAAAGGAGAAATTCATATCATTCCAAGTTTGGCTGTGTCTTCAATGAATGCTAAGTAACATGTCCTCTGTTGTCCCTCAGTTTGCTTTTTAACTCAAGGTTTCTATAATTTTTTTATGCTTGGATCTAAATAAGCAACAAATCAAAAGACAAAACAAATGTAGGCTCGAAGCTTTCATTTCTTAGTTTTCTCAGCAACCAAACAAAACTAAAACGCGTAGAGACAATTAATTACCTTCAACGACAGAACATCACGAATTACAAGGCGGTAATCGACAGCAACAGCTATAAATCTAGCATTCGGTGAGAAACAACACGGCCCTGTCTGCTTAAAAGATTCAGTGAACTCCATCTCACCGCAAAACTTTCATGGGAATGAAACAAATCACTGGATCAGGCCTCTGAAAACCCTAATTGCAGGCACCACATTACAGATTTACAATGCAGGTCCAGAACTAAACAGCAGTCTGAGACCCATCCGCGGAAAGCAAACAGCATGTCAGCAACAGTTCAATTTGAGAAAGCCAGCCTTGTACATGTTCAAAAACCCAAAAAGAACACACCCCAGTAAGACCACTAAGAGACCAAAGATGCGTAACGCGCTCAGAGGTCCTTGGAATGACAATTTTTTTCTCGAGAAACAACCCGGAAACGAAAGAACTTCCGAGAACCGGACTAGTACAGACTACAAATTTCGAACACTCAAAGACCAGGCCCCATTACAGGTTCATCAAGCTGGGTCTTAGACCTGCGAGGTCAGAGCAAGTAAGGAGCCCGTGATCCGGAGATTTTCAGGCGAATGGATGCCTGAGAAGAGTGGAGATTGTGGAGAAGAAGACTCTATTCGCCTGTGCTGGAGAGAAGGTCCAAAAAAAGGGACTCTTCTCTGAGTGCTGAGATTTGAAACAGAGGGCGTGGGAAGAGTAAGTTGGAAGCGACCGGTGATTGAAGCAAGCAAGAGAGCGCAGATGGCTCAGGGTGACTCGTGTTTTGCGAACCGGGCCCACAAATCGGTTTGAAAATTAATGCAAGTTTATATTCCATTTTAGTTTAAAATATTAATTCAAATTACGAATTTCAAAATCTAAAAAAATTTAATGCGGTTGTACTTGTATTAATATCCAAAATTTTAAAATTATTTAAAAAAAAATTTGTTTTCTTGAGTTCATATAATTAAATTTTATTTAATTATATTTGCCAAAATAAAAGTTGTCTCACCGAAACTTTTCTTTTCTTTATTTTTTTTTTTAATATATTTCATAAAATCACATGTTACTTTTTTTTTTTGTATATTTAATTTATTATATGCACGTAGTTTGCATATTGCAAATAGATGAGTATTTTTCATAAAACATTTGACTTAATAATTCAATTATATATGCGCGTTTTTTTAAGAAATGTGTTTTTTATGGTTGCATGATAACTAAATAAAGATATTGTGGTGTAATAACAATAACATAATTGATAAAAAAAATTATTGGTAGATTTTTTTATACAAAACTAGAAAACGTAGAGAAATAATTATTTTGTAATACAAAAAATAATGTCTATTGTGAATGGTGTTGAAGATATAAAATTTATTAACAAAAAAGTTACGGAATTTTTATTTTTTAGAACAAAAAAATAATTATAATAAAAATAATTCCACGCATATTATAGAATACACATATGTACAAGAATGAAATAAAAGTGCACCAACAATTATAAGACTAATATTAATACTATGATTTTTTTCACTAATTACATTTAACTGCACGTGGTTGTCAATATATTTCTTAAACAAACATCCTTATAAATAACAATTATCCAAAAACAATTGAGCATGCGCATTTCATATGGTAACTATTTAATTGCAATTGTCGACAAGAAGTTTTACAAGCATGAGTGTTTAAATTTTTTGGTCAAACATCATTATAATTGTCAACCGAAAAAAAATTAAAAAAAAAAATCGAACATGAATTTTCATAAAAGCAAAAGGCCAACACATAAAAACAAGCATGGGACATGTTTACTTTAGACAACATCTTTGATAGAATTTGGACAAATCAAATACAAATGCAAACCTCTAGGAGTTGCAATTGTCTTAGACTTTATTTAGTCCCCTATAGCTTTTAAAAAGTAACTTTTAAAAGAGGGCTCATGAAAATAAACTTTTTGATATTATTTTTAAAATATTTATTCTTCTGGAGTTGTTAGAAAGAAAAAAAATGGTTTTTTAGTATTTGGAATGAAATTAATGCACGAGTAGTTTTGTAATATTTGAAAAAAAAAAGTAAGGAGAACAATAGAATTGAATAATTTTTTAAATAAAAAAACTTAGCTCATCAAAAAAACAAAAAATTAACTTTTAAAAGCTGAAAAAGTTCTTTATCAAATGCTTCCCACCTATCTTTTTTTGGAATACACACTGGGTATCCACGCGTCCGTTTTACAGTTCACATGATTAATTCTGCGCCCCTTGAAGTTGACCCCACAACTCCAAAGGGAGGGTAAATTCAGGAGTCTAGGGGCGGAAACGAGCCTGGGAGGAACACCTGACCTCGTGAAAGGCACTCCCGTAACCCGCACTACCACCTGAACCACACCCTGGAGGTCATCCCACCTATCTTTTAGTTGAGCTCAAAAGAGGGTCCAAACTCACCCTTATAATATGGGAATTCCACCCCTTCATTCACCTCACCCCCCCCCTACCCCGGGCCTTCTTTTTCCCTATATGCGTAGGTATTAACTATGGACAAAAGAGCATGTATTCAACAAGACTTTCCTTATTAAAAAGAAAATAAAATCATAATTTTATGCAAGTGCAATTAATGAAGAATAAAAATGTCTTTTAACACGTGTTTAAAAGTATAGAATAATTAATATCTAGTACGTAATAATTGAATGAAATAAAATATATTTAGTCCCTGTATTTTCACATGTTTATTATATAAATATTCGTGTCATTTTACTTCTAACTCATTCAATCTATCATACTAAACAAGTCTCTTTTTTCTTTTTTTTTTAAAGAGTCAGAAGCCACCCACATAGCGGTCCCATCCCAACTCTATTAATAACCATCACTTACAACGGAGGAATACCATGAAAATAAAAGGACACTTGGGACTTACATAATAACTAATAAAACACCCCTAGCATCAAACCAAAAAAAAAAAAAAAAGATATATCAATACCAAAAGAAAACCAATTAAACATACCTTATCTAAGTCGCACTCATCTTATCTAATTTATACCATTTGTTAGTTTTGGTGCAATTCTAAAAATGGGGTGAATTGGAGATTTAAAAAATCATGTCTAGGTTTATCTAATTCAACCAATCAGTATTACGCAACCTAGAGGCAGTCTAAGCAATCATAAATAAAACATACACGTGCAATAATATAAAGTGTGGAAAAGATAAATAGCACACGCGATATGTTATCAAGGTTCGGCCAATACTGCTTATATCCCTACCTTAGCACACTTGCACAAGGATTCTACTATGACTCACTTAACGGGTGGAGCGGCACCGTTTACAATCAGGTCAATTAGTGGGGTTCGCCTCAACCTACACTTTACCAAGATGGTGCACCTAACTTTCCTAACCGGGTCTAAGCCAATCCAAAACTATTTCATAGGGCTAGTCTCCCTCTTCAGGCCCACGCTTGGAATACGACAAATGTATATAAAATTTTGCGTACACAAAAATATGCTTCTTCACAAGCTGATATGTACCACAATATAGCTCAAATAATAACGCAAGCACGAATGATATGTAAATATGTCCAGTGCTTAATGATGCGTGTTAAACACTCAATCAAGTATAGATAAGCAATCAGGATCTAGAGTGTATATCTAAGCAAACTTTGAAACACGGTATTAAATATCACAATATCAATTTAGGGTTTCAAAAGATGCTAGCAAGATGATTCAAACAACCTCAACAATATGTTCTCAATAATCTAAGCACAATAGATGTTTGAATGCAAACTTGAAAACAGTTTTTGTACACAAAAATGCAGGCTAAGGTAACTTGCAATGACAATGCAAAAACCACAAGTCTCTAAGTATTCCCACACAAGATCTATTAAATAAAATCAGTGGGAAAACTTTAAGTTTTACTCTCAATAAAAAAATCAATCAATGAGCACAACAAATGAGAGTATTAAGCTAATGAGAATGAAGCCCCAATACTCGAAGCACACTCACAGCTCTTGGATGATCAAAAAAAAAAAATGAAGTTTTTGAGTGTATGTGAGTAGTATAAGTAAAAATAGAATTTTGGAAATTTGAGAGAATTTTGGCCTTAATGATTTTGCTAATCCTTACTAATTTTTGCAAATGAACTAATATATATAGGCAATGGCCAAATTATGACCATTGGGGACATATAGGGTATTATTAATTTTGTTTGAAAACGAATTAAGAAAATTAACCCTGTTTACTCCTCTTTAATCTCGGTAAAAATAAATCCAACCCCAGAGTTTCGGGTGCCCGGTTCATGGTTCGGGTGCCTTAACAAACACACTGCTAAAAGGTATTTTTATGGTTCAGGTGCCTGAATAATAGTTCGATTTGCTGAACTGAGACCTCATATAGGCCGCAGTTAGGGTGCTTGGTTTGAAGTTCGGTTAACCGAACTCACAAGTTCAATCGCCCGAAGCTATTTTGAACCGTAAGATTCGGGCGCCTAGGTTGTTGAAAAGTGACCTGACACAGGTTCGGTCGACCGTGGAAGATGTGTACATTTTGGTTCAATTTGCCGAGCACAGGTCAACATGTTGACCCGTCCACGGTTCGATTGCCCGAGGTGTTTTGAACATCAAGGGTTCGATCGCCCAACCACTCACAAAATTTGGTCTTTTAGTCTAATTTTTCTTGAATTAATTCCCCTGATATATTATATGATATTGGGGACTTAGTGCACTATGTGTAGGAACCTAAAATCCAACTAAGATCGTTTTGAGCATATCTACCTATCATGCATGATGCATATTATTACAAGCCACATTGGGGTATAGTTCATAATTAAATTACATCATAGAATGAAGAAAATGAAAATAACTACAATTACAACACAATTTTCTTCATTCTTCTGCTTGATCACTGTACGCCATCATGATATGTCTTTCTATTCGAATACATGTGTAGGGTGAACGTACATACAAGCCTCAATACAAATATTAGTACTAAGTGTATTTGTCATTATCAAAACGAGATATGACTGACTAGGTCAACAACCTCCCTTGCCTCGATTTTAGTCATCTCACACCTTGCATAACTTTATTCCTTTTATTCACAATTTGCACTTCCAAATTCTACAATGTCCGAACATCAGCATCCTTTAAATGAGTCATAACTATCATGTTCTTACTCAAAACTCCCACCCGATTGGACGGTCACACATCTGTACCACTCTCCAATTTCCCCTCCATTCTAGCCACGCATCTCCTTCTCCACAACCTCCAAACTACTAAACAAATAATCAAACTCATCAATATTTCCAATGAAGAGTATCGGGAAGCCCTATTAAACCACATTTGGACTCTTTCTTTCTAACTTCGGTGCCTAAGGAAAGGTATACCTACCTCCACCGAAACCTTTCTCCATACATCAACAGTAAGATCTCCTATTCAAAACATGCTCCACATCTTCTGATTGCCTCATCTCACAACAATCACATAACGAAGCAAGTGATACCCCCACCATTCTCACATTTTCATCAACGCTTAAGCACTCAAAAGCAGTCTTCCACATACAGATAGAAATTTTTTTCGGTAACCATTTATTCCAAACCCACTTTGCCCAATCAAACTTTGGAGCTCTAACTCTAATAGTATCCCATGCCGACTTTGTATTAAAGCAACCATTCTTTTCCGGGAGCCATAGTAGGATGTCCGAATCATACCAAACAAGTCATCAAACGAATTCGGTCAAAATATAAAATCCTTTTTGTACATTATAAAATAGTGTCTAGATTATATCTATCAAACCTTAGTTGTTTTAGGTTTTTTTCTATTAGATGGAAAAAATACTTTGTTCCCATTTGGAACATCTTCAAAAATAAGTATGTTTATAGAAAAAAATAATTTTTATAAGTGCTTGTATCAATAAATAGTGTTTGGTCTACACTTAAATAAGTATTTATTTTAAAAAATATTTTCCAAACTACTTTTTTTAAATAAAATAAATAATTTTTGAAAAAAGTAAGTTTTTTTATAAGTACTTATTCGAAAAAAGTATTTATTATAAGTAATCATAGTCTACTTTTAGATAAGTAATTTTTCAAATAAGTTTTTTTTTTCATAAAAGTACTTTTCTATTAGTGGTTCTAAACAATCCATAACAAATAAATAAAACAACTTAAGCAAGTAGGGCTCTTTTATTTTGTGTTTCTTTTATTTGAAAACTGCAAAAATGGAATCATAATTCCTATCCTCATAAAATTCCTTTGTTTCGTTATATAACAACATTGAAATAGGGATTCCTTAGGAATGAGCATTCCTTTTATGAAAGGAATAGGCATTCCACTAACTCCCAATTGAAATTAACAATCCCTTCCTTACTTTTTATTTTCTTAAAACCAAAAATGTCCTTGCATTAACTTACCTTCTCTCTTCCTCTCCCTCTTCTCTAGCTTTCTTATCTTTTGCACTTATATAGTTTGGCAACAAGTATGGAATCCTAAAGAGAACTTGGCATAGGACGCCAATATATAGTGCGGAAGTACCTCCTTAGCCACTAGATATCATCAATAGTGGTAATGGTGTAATGACAAGAAAAATAATAGTATTTTAATAATAAAGAGGGAAGAAAATGGAAACAGAAACAGAAAGAGGCAGTAGACTTCACCGACGACATCGCACTTTCGGAAAAGACCCCAATAAATTTATCAGGGCCTCATCGACGAATACAGGGGATTCATCGACGAGGGTACAACAGAACCTCGTCGACGAGGGCGAGCTTCGTCGACGAGAAAATACCGAGAGTAGAATTTGAGCTACCCTGAATTTCTTCAACGAAGGGTAAGGTTCATCGACGAAATTACTTAAGGACTCGTTGACGAGATGACGTGGCTCGTCGACGAATTCCGCAGTATAAATAGTCCTAAACTGATTTTTAATCGCAGAATTTCAGCTGAAACCCTCTCTCTCTCTCTCTCTCTCTCCTCTACGGCTCCTCCTCCTTCTTTCTTCTATTTCTGCCCCGTCAGTCGTCGGATCGACAATCTGAGGCCACCACAACGCTTCTGGCGGAGTTCTCTTCGAGTCTGCTGGAGCGGATCGTTGGTGAAACGAAGTTGGAATTCATCCCAAATCCAGGGTAAGGTCTTTTCTTCAGTTTTTGGCTTTCTGGTAGTTATAGGAAATGATGTAGACAAAGAAATACTGATATTCTGTTCTGACAAATGTGATTTTTAGGGTGTTGAGTGGAGAACCCTGCGGGTGTTGGACCCGTAATAGTAGAAGAAATTTAGCAGGAAGCAGGTAAGGGAAATATGCTATGCTAGGTTATTTGAGTATGATTTCAGTATAAAATTATAAATGTTCTACCAGAATATTATTCACAACAGAGACTTATACAGTTTATCATGTATGATTAATATGTTTTAAAATTACTGTGTGGCTTGAGAATATAGATATAGTATAGAAACATGCTTTACAGTATTTTTCAGAGATGTGTTTTATAGAATATACAGACAGTGAATGTATTTTACAGCAATTATAGAAATACCATGATTATACAGTTTTACAGTGCCATGACATATAGTTTTACAGTTCATTACAAAAACACAGTGATATAGACACAGTTTTCTACAGCGTCATGGTTTATACAGTTATCACAAAATCATAGTAAAACATATAGTTGTATATATAGAGATGTATTATATAGTATCAGACCCTGTTGGACTATACAGTTTACAGAGCACGGTACCGTAACTACATACAGTTTATAGAGTGCAACCACCTATTTAGATAATACATGGTATAAAGGTCGATCACATAGAGCCCACGAGTGGACAGACTCCCCATTAGATATGGGTTGAGAAGGGCTAATCAGACTTGGAGTATAGTGATTTATTCCTGGTTGGCCAGCCAGGGTAAATCCGCCCTACGAGCCGCACAACCCTGTCATGAGGGGTTAAATCATGACACACAATTATCCACAGGGAAGTTTACATTTATTACTATGTTTATACAATTTTACAGAAACAGAAAATATATATATGTATATTAGCAATATTTTGAGTAGAAACCTAAAGTACAAAAATGTTAAGCAACAGGTAAAGGATGAAGATTTATATTACTGGTATTGTACTTTACAGATTTAGTGATACATGACTATATAGTGATAGATTTTCATAGTATTGGAACTCATTCGCCACACACTAGCAATAGCATATTTCGTTTTACTGAGCGTTGACTCATCCCAATTAATTTAACATTTTTCAGGTGATCCAGGTAGGCGAGCAGACCAGGCTCGCAAATAGAGGGGCCACCGTTCTGCCCTGTCAATTGAGAGTGAGTATATTTTTTGGGAGTATTTTTGTATAGCCCTCACTAGTTGACGATATTGGGGAACAATCATATATGTATATTTTGAGAAACACTTTAGCACTCTGGTATTGTATATAATTACGTATGGTTATGTTTATTTGATTTATGCTTCTTGCTGCTTAGGTTGATGATTGAGTTTAATCTAGTGTGGTATCAGAGCATTTTAAATGGCATTGTGTAAAAAAAAAACTCATTTAAAGAGCATGTCGTTACAAATGGTGTTAGCTAGAAGTTCATTGCACATAATGGAGCACTTGTTTTTTCTCATAGAACTTCTTCTCCTACACGAGTTGGACAACATTGAAGGCCATGTCCAGATATTGATAAGGGACCATGTCGGTGTATCTTATGACTTGGGTGAGCATGGTGATGACACAGATGAAGTGGAGCTTGAGCACCAAGCGCAATGGTGGTTAGCAAAACCCCAAGTGATAGTCAACAACAAGAATCACCATAAACAACATGATTTAAGGGGCTTCACCATTGCAATTATGCATCATCTAATTAGAAAGCTTATCTAACCCCAAATTGTAGAAATAGAGTTCAAAATTGGGCATTCCATTCCCATCTCAATTCCATGCTTTAGCCAAACACAAAAATGGAAATATTTATTCCATTATCTTCCTATAACCATTCCATGCCCAACTTAATTCCATTCCTTTTTCCATTCCATTCCGCGAACCAATCATACTGTTATTGTACAATATAAGTTGTTAAGAGGCATACATAGCCGCCTACAGAGGTTTTGAATCACTCAATCCTTACCCCAAAGTTTTGTAAATACTTTTGACAGACCTAAGCACATAAAACTATCAAGCAACAATGTATCGCATGTAGATTTAACTTTTCAAAATAGACAAAAATATATTTAAATCCATTGTGCATGTGTGTGTGAGAGAGAATTTCACATGTTTGTCATATAAATATTCGTTTCATTTTACTTCCAAATCATTCCATCTATCATACCAAGCAAGTCATCAAACGAATTTAGTCAAAATATAAAATCCTTTTTGTACATTATAAAATAGTGTCTAGATTATATCCATCAAACCTTAGTTGTTTTAGTTTTTTTTTTTTTTTTTTTTTTCTATTAGATGGAAAAAAAAAATACTTAGCTCCCATTTTGAACATCTTAAAAAATAAGTACATTTTTAGAAAAAATAACTTTTATAAGTGCTCGTATCAATAAATAGTGTTTGGTCTACATTATTTAAAAAAAAATTCCAAACTACTTTTTTTAAAGAAAATAAATATTTTTTGAAAAAGTAATTTTTTTATAAGTACTTATTTGAAAAAAAGTTTTTATTATAAATAATCATAGTCTACTTTTAGATAAGTAATTTTTCAAATAAGTTTTTTTTTCATTAAAGTACTTTTCTTAGTGGTTCCAAACAATCCATAACCGAAAAATAAAACAACTTATGCAAGCAAGACTCTTTTATTTTGTGTTTCTTTCATTTGAAAACTACAAAAATGGAATCATAATTCCTATCCTATAAAATTCCTTTGTTTCGTTATATAACAACATTGAAATAGGGATTCCTTAGGAATGAGCATTCCTTTTATGAAAGGAATAGGCATTCCACTAACTCCCCTATTGGAATTAACATTCCCTTACTTCTTTCTTTTTTCTTTTCTTTTTTTTTCTGAAAACTAAAAATGACCTTGCATTAACGTACCTTCTCTCTTCCTCTCCCTCTTCTCTAACTTTCCTATCTCTTGCACTTATATACCTTGGCAACAAGTAAGGAATCCCAAAAAAACTTGGCATAGGATGTCAATGGTGCGGAAGTACCTCCTTAGCCACTAGATATCATCCATAGTGGTAGTGGTGTTAGCTAGAAGCTCGTCGCGCATAATGGAGCACTTTTTTTTGCTCCTACGACTTCTTCTCCAGCACGAGCTCAATAGCATTGAAGGCCAAGGGACCATGTTGGTGTATCTTATGGCTTGGGTCAACATGGTGATGACACAGATGAAATGGGGCTTGAGCACCAAGTGCAATGTTGATTAGCAAAACCCCTAGTGATAGTCAGCAACAAGAATCACCATAGACAACATGATTCAAGGGCTTCACCATTTCAACTATACATCATCTAATTAGAAAGCTTATCAAATCCCAAATTGTAGAAATATAGTTCAAAATTGGGCATTCCATTCCCATCTCAAGCTATGTTTTAGCCAAACACACAAATGGAAATATTTATCCATTAACCTCCTATAATCATTCCATGCCCAACTTAATTCCATTCCTTTTTTCATTCCATTTCGTGAACCAAACATATTATTATTGTACAATATAAGAGGCATACCTAGCTGCCTACAGAGGTTTTGAAACTATCCATCCTTACCCCAAAGTTTTGTAAATATTTTTGACTAACCTAAGCACATAAATGTATCAAGCAACAATGTACCGCATGTAGATTTAACTTTTAGAAATAGACAAAAATATATTTAAATCCATTGTGCATGTGTGTTAGAGAGAGAATTTCACATGTTTGTCCTATAAATATTCATTTCATTTTACTTCCAACTCATTCCATCTATAATACCAAACAAGTCATCAGAGGAATTCAGTCAAAATAATAAAATCCTTTTTGTACATTATAAAATAGTGTCTAGATTATTTCCATCAAACCTTAGTCGTTTTGGTTTTTTTATTATTTCTCCATTAGATGGAAAAAAAAAAATACTTAGCTCCCATTTGGAACATCTTAAAAAATAAGTACATTTTTAGAAAAAAAAAATAACTTTTATAAGTGGTTATATCAATAAATAGTATTTGGTGTACATTTAAATAAGTATTTTTTTAAAAAAAATTTCAAAATGCTTTTTTTAAAGAAAATAAATATTTTTTGAAAAAAATGTAATTTTTTTTATAAGTACTTATTTGAAAAAAAAATTATTATAAGTAATCTTAGTCTACTTTTAGATAAGTAATTTTTCAAATAAGTTTTTTTTTTCATTAAAGTACTTTTCTATTAGTGGTTCCAAACAATCCAAAACGGATAAATAAAACAACTTAAGTAAGCAGGCTATTTTATTATGTGTTTATTTCATTTGAAAATTGCAAAAATGGAATCATAATTCCAATCATGATAGAATTCCTTTATTTGGTTATATAACTTGACATTGAAATAGGGAGTCCGTTGGAATTAGCATTCCTTCAATGAAAGGGATAGGCATTCCACTAACTATCCATTAGATTTAACATTCACTTCCTTAACTTTTTTTTTTCTTAAAGACAAAAATGTCCTTACAATAACTTTCCTTCTCTCGTCCTCCCCTTCTTCACTAGCTTTCCTATCTCTTGCACTTATATAACTTGGCAACAAGTATGGAATCCCAAAGAGAACTTGGCATAGGACACCAATGGTGCGGAAGTACCTCCTTAGCCACTAAATATCATCAATAGTGACAGTGGTGTTAGCTAGAAGCTCGCAACAAATGATGGAGCACTTGTTTTTTGAACCTCTTCTCCTACACGAGCTCAACAGCATTGAAGGCCATGTCCATATATTGATAAAGGACCATTTCGGTGTATCTTATGGCTTGGGTGAGCTTGTAACGACCTGCTTAATTAACTGATTTTTTTTTTTTACACTAATATTCTACATGCTCTAATACCATACTGGGATAACCCAATCATAAACCTAAGCAGCGAGAAGTATAAATCACATATACATTATCATTTAAACATATATATATACAATACCACACAATACCAGAGTACTACATATTTTCCCAAAATATACACATCACTATTTTCCCAAAATACCCTCAGCTAGCTAGGGCAATACAAAAATCCTCCACTATACTCACTTTGCCGACAGGGCACTACAGACGCCCCTCTACCTGTGAGCCTGGTCTGCTCGCCTACCTGGATCACCTGAAAAATGTTTCAACACTGGGATGAGCCAACGCTCAGTAAGAAAAAATATGCTATTACTAGTGTGTGGCAAATGAGCTACTATATATATCATGAAATTTATTTTCATATAAACATGAATAACTGAATACAAAAGTACAGTACAAATAATAAAATACACCACCCTTTCCATGTTGTTTAACATAGCAGTATTATAGGTTATAATTCAAAGTACTTCTAGTGTACATAAGTATAGTTCTTATTTCGGTAAATCCGTACGTATGTAATAGTAACTGAAACAGTTCCCTGTGGCTATTTGTGTCATGACATGCCCCCTCATGTCAAGGTTGTACGACCCGTAGGCTGGATTTACCCTGGCTGGCCAACCAGGAATAAATCACTAAACTCCGTCAGTCGACCTGCCCACCTTAACCCATATCTGGATGGGGAGCCTAACCTCTTCAAGGGCCTAGGTGGTCGACTTTACCACGTATTATCTGAATAGGTGGTTGTACTCATAAAGTAACATAATATCTGTAGCAACGGTACCATGCTTTGTAGCTACAAGTCCAATAGGGTCTGATATCATATAATACATTTCTATACATATCTATCTAATTTACCATGATTCTAAAGTAATCGTAATAACCATGATGTTACATAAACTGTACTGTAAATCATTTATCGTAATACTGAGAACTGAATAATCATAATACTGATATTCGTATAATCATAGTACCGAGATCTGTATAATCATGGTACTAAAATCCATAAAATCATGGTACTGAAATTCACATAAACATAATACTAAAATTCATAAAATCATGAAACTAAATTCGTACAACATATCCCCGTACCATATTCATATTCACAAGCTACACCATACTAAATACATAATTTTCGTAATTAAATAAGTTGTATAGTATTTCAAGAAATACCTAGTATAGCATATTTCCCTTACCTTAACTTTGAAAAGCCCCTGGGATAAACTGGCCTAACACCCGCAGGGCCTCCTACAAAATACCCTGAAACCAACATATGCCATAACGTAATATCAGTATTTTCCTGCCTACATTATTTCTTATAACTTCCATAAGGCCAAAAAGGGACTAAAAGACCTTACCCTGAATTTGGGATGAAATCTAACTTTGTTTTCCCAATGATATGCTTCTGCAGATTTGAAGAGAACTCCGCCAGGAGCATCGTGGTAGCTTCGGATCGTCGATCCGGCAACTGGTGGGGCCGAAATCGAAGAGAGAAGGGAGAGGGAGACGTAGAGAGAGAGAGAGAGAGAGAGAGAGAGAGAGAGAGCTCAGTGAAAAATGACAAAAATCCTGAGTTACCTCTATTTATACTGCCAGATTCGTTGACGAGACACGTCACTTCGTTGACGAATCCTTTAGTAAATTCGTCGACGAAGCCCTGTATTCGTCGACGAAATTCAGAGAAGTCCGAACCGTCTCTCGGTATTTTCTTGTCGACGAAACCCTGTGTTCGTCGACGAAGCCCTAGAAATTTTTCGAAATTTTTCCCTCAAAATGCAATGTCGTCGACGAACGCTCCACGGCCTCCTTTTGTTTCTGTATCTATTTTCTCTCCCTCTTATTATTAAAATGCTATTATTCTTCAGGTCACTACAGTGCGTGGTGATAACAGAGATGAAATGGGGCTTGAGCACCAAGTGCAATGGTGGTTAGGAAAACCCCTAATGAGGGTCAGCAACAAGAATCACCATATACAATGTGATTTGAGGGCTTCATCATTGCAACTATGCATCATCTAATTTGAAAGCTCATCTAACCCCAAATTGTAGAAATATAGTTCAAAATTGGGCATTCCATTCCCATCTCAATTCCATGCTTTAACCAATCACATAAATGGAAAATTCTATTCCATTATCTTCCTATAATCATTCCATTCCCATCTTAATTCCATTCCTTTTTTCATTCAATTCCGCGAACCAAACATATTATTATTGTACAATATAAGTTGTTAAGAGGCATACCTAGCCGCCTATATAGAGGTGTTGAATCCATCCATCCTTACCCCCAAAGTTTTATAAATATTTTTGATTGACCTAAGCACATAAAACTATCAAGCAACAATAATGTATTGCATGTAAATTTAACTTTTAGAAATAGACAAAAATATATTTAAATCCACTGTGCGTGTGTGTGAGAGGAAGAGAGAGAAAGAGAGATGAAAGAAAACACCAAAAATAGGGGGACAATGGAAGAAGATATGAACCAGATACTTTATTAAGATTATAACTGTCAATCTAGAAAAAATAAAATAATGACGCAACGCCAACAAATAATCAAGAAGAATGTGTGGGATAGGTAGGGTATAAATATATAAAAAATTGTGAGTCATTATATAGAAATAACAAGTGAAGAAGAAGAAAAATGGATGAGCATAACTAATAGAAAATGTGGGAGAGTGAAAGAAATTAGTAGGTCGATGATTTTCTTGTATAGGTCATTCATGTGAGGTTATTAGAATATTTTAACACATGTAGGTAATTGTCTTTGACATGGGACTTAGTTAAGTGAATATGTTAGTTTGAAATAAAGAACAAATATGGGGGTATTTTATTGATCTCCTAATAGAAAATGTATATATGTGATTAACATATTATGCAATTTGATTTTTATTTCAAGATAGATAAATAATACACTAGTTGTAACGGCCTGCTTAATTTCCACATTTTTTTTTATATATTACAAAATCACAACCCTCAACTCAACAGATCATAATCCACCTGGACCCGTGGGTACCAGGGATACATCTAAACACATAACGGAAGCCTAAGCAGTAGGAAACATACAATCACATACATCTCATTATACCATACATCACAATACCAGAGTTACTACAAATACTTTATATATATATATATATATATATATATATATATATATATATATACACAACACTCAACCCAAAAAGATGTCTGAGGGCCATTTCCACAAAATACATCTGACCCTATCAAAATACTTACCCTTCTGGAAGGGCAGATCTACCATATTAGATCAGCGGGGCTTTATCCGCTCTCCTATCAGGGGCTTTTGAAAAGTTTATAAAATTTTAGGGTGAGACACCTCTCAGTAAGGGAAATAAACTAATACCAGTGTATGACAACATGAGTATTCCGTGTTATATATATACCATACAAAACATATTCAGTAACTATTTTGTCAAATCCGGGAAAACATATATATCATCAAAACATGCAAAACATACTGCATTTTCATACACATATTTCATCTCATATAATAATAATACAAAAACATTCCTAGTAGGTTAACTGACTGTTGTCATGTATTACCCCCACATGATTAGGTTGTGTGGCCCGAAGGCTGGACCTGACAATGGTTGGCCGACCACTGCCAAATCAAAAGTACAGTCTGTAAGTTTGATGGGTCTACTAGACCTAGTCCGTACACTAGGGGCACTCACACACTTCTTAAAAACCACATCAACCATCCAATCTCACACAACTCCGTATAGCGGCATTAACACAAATATCATGATCACGAAGACCATTGACACATAGCAATGGTATCGTGCAAGTGTTAGCCTAGACCAAGCCAACCAGGTTCTAATATCATATAACATATGCTGAAACTGTGATACATGGATATCTCATATTATTAATTATCAGATCAATCATATCATTTTGCATATATATATATATATATACGTATATCATGAAAAATCATCAGCCCGTATGTCAGTATTTCACATTTTACCATAGCTCAATCCGTACGCTAACAAATCACATCCATAGCTCGGCCCGTATGCCGGCAAATCATTTCATAGCACAGCCCATATGCTAGCAAATCACATCCATAGCTCGGCCTGTACGCCGGCAAATCATATACATAGCTAAGCCCATATGCTGGCAAATCATACACATAGCACGACCTGTACGCCGACAAAACATATAAAAATCTCGACCCGTACGCCGGTTTTCCATTATAAAATATCGTATCATTAACACATTCCCAAAAACAGTAGTTCATATTAATTTCTACTCATGCCACACTAAACAGGTTTTTCATATATTCAACATACCATCATTTTCAACAGTGTTTTTCTCAAATATAAATCATATATATATATAGACATATTTACTTTCCTAAAATCAAATGCTACATATTCATACATTTTCTTAAAAGAACTAGTTTAGTTTATCCTCTTACCTGATTCTTGAAAAGCCCCTAGAAAATCTGTCCCATGGCCGTAGGGTTCCCCGTTCAACACCCTGAAAACAGAATTTTCCAGAACTAAAGTTCAGTATTTCTATGCGTATAACACTTTCTACAACTGCCAAAAATCCAAATATTGAGTAGAAAGTCTTACCTTGGATTTGGGATGGTTTCCACTTCAGCCCCACCGACGATCCGCTCTAGCATTTTTGCAGAGAACTTTCCAAGGTGCGTCGTGGCGGCTTCAGATCCTCGAATTGAAGGAAATCTGGCCCGAAATCGAAGAGAGAAGGAGGAGGAACCGTATGGGGAGAGAGAGAGAGGGATTCGGTGCAAGAAATTTTGGCCAAAAAATGAATTTTAGGCCTATTTAAACTGAGGCCTTCGTCGACGAGCCACGTCACCTCGTCGACGAGGTCAATAGAAAATTCGTCGACGAACTCTCTCCTTTGTCGACGAAATTCAGAAACCCCAAAGTCATTCCCTCGATATTTCCTCATCGACGAGCCATGTCACCTCATTGATGAGTCCTGTAGAAAGTTCGTCGATGAATTCCTACCCTCGTCGACGAGCTCCTATTATACCCTCGTCGACGAGTCCCCTATATTCGTCGACGAGGAGCTGAAAAATTCCTCAGAATTTATCCTTTCCAAAATGCAATGTCGCCGACTGCCTCCTTCTATTTCCGGTTTCCTTTTCTCTTTCTTTTATTATTTAAATACCATTATTCTTTGGGTTGTTGCACTAGTGGACACAACTATTTGCTAACAAAAAACAGTCGTTCAACTATTCACATTGTGTTTTTGTAACCAAAAATTATATTAGCCTCAAGGTCTTATCATCCTAGTTTTGATTATAAAAAAATGTTGAGTACTAATGATTTTGTATTTAAGTTATGTTCTACAATATTAAAGTTTTAAATGTTGAAAAAAGGTTGAAGAATTAAGAGAAATAATTAAAAACTTTGTTTGATTCATTTCTATTGTTATTCTCTTATTTCTATTATACTTTAACTTGTAAAATTATGAGAATATATAAGGCATAACACAATTTTAACTTAAAATGGAAAATGAGAACAAAAGTATACCAATTCTCAGCCTTGTGCTAGGGGCAATTGATCAACCCAGACAGATCCCAGAGGCGATCAACGACCCCTGAAGCTAGTCGACCAGTCTTACAAGTCTTGCTTGCAATGGTCTTTCTCTTGTCTTTAACGGCTAGTAAGCGGTTAATTGGACCTTGTAAGCAACCAATTGGTCTAAAAGTAAATAAGGCTCCAAAATTATTAGTTTTCATCCAAACTCTATATATATGTCCTTATAAGTCATGAAAACATTAGATAAGTTATCCATATTAAAACTACCAAGTGCTTCTACTTTCAATTCTTTGTTAATATCTCTTTGTGCTTTATTTTGTTTATTCATTGAAAGAAAACTCATGTGCTATTATTTGATTATTTTTAGAGAGTTTGGTTTTTGAGCTCAAATTGTAAATCTTCCTTATGGGAATTTTTCATCTGTAATCTCTTTTGTAAATTGGTGCCCTTGCCTCCGTGAAAGTAAGGTGATTTGGTTTCCTTGGTCTCCAAAAAAATAAGGGGTATAATTGGTGTCTTTTTTTTTGGGGGGGGGGGGGGGTAAACGAGGGCGGCACCTTCTTTTTAAAGTTTATTAATAACCTTCACTTACGACGGAGGAATACTGTGGAAACAAAAGGACACTTACGGCTTACATAATAACCAATAAAACACCTCATGCATCAAACCAAACAAAAGAAGAAAACCTATACCAATACCAAAAGGAAACCAACTAAACATACCTCATATAAGTCTTACACATCTTATCCAATCTATACAAACATTTGATAACTCTAGAAAGTTGACTATTATTTGTAAACAAACTATTCCTCCCCATGACACCTTGTCAAGCCAACACATCTACCACTTTATTCCTTTCTCTATAGAAATGATTTATAGAAAAATCTACTCCCTCCAATACACCAACAAGCTGCTCCCAAAAATCCCACAAATACCATAAAGAGCATTTATTAGATCTTATCCAATTTATTACAATATTCGAATCACATTCAATGTCAATACTGATATGACCCAATTGTTTGCAAAGCTTTATTCCTTCCATCACTACTTTCAATTCAGCTTCATTATTAGAACAAGAACCAAAATTGTTTGAAAAACCAAAAATAAAAGAACCTGTACTGTTGGGTTTTTGTGGAGCCTAGTTGTGTTTTAATTTGGATGCCAACCCGACCCCTATTTAATTAGAGATTTCTATCCTAAGGCTTCGTCCATGGAGCGAAGGCTTGGGCCGTAAGGCGAGAGGGAGAGACATATAAAAAGGATTACTTTCGGGTGAATGGGGTTCGTGTGGTTGTACTTGCGAGAGAGCGAGAGGGAGAGCATTGTATCGCTGCACTCTCTGTGTTTTCTTCCTGATAATATTGAAATCCCTGCAACTCCGTGGACGTAGGCAAAATTGCCGAACCACGTAAATATTGTCTTGTGCGTGTGATTCATTTTTATTTAGCTTTATTTTTCTCTATTTTGTTTCTCATAGGTTTCGGGAATTTGTTCTTTATTCCCAATAACTGGTATCAGAGCCTAGGGTCAGGTTCGAGTGGGAGCAATGGCAGAGGAAGCAGGAAAGGCGTCTGGAATAGAAAAGTTTGATGGCACAGACTTTGGATTTTGGAGGATGCAGATCAAGGATTATCTCTATGGGAAGAAGTTACATCTACCGCTTCTAGGAGAAAAACCTACTACTATGAAGGACGAGGAATGGACTCTCCTTGACAGAGAGGTACTGGGAGTTATAAGATTAACTCTGTCCAGGTATGTTGCACACAACGTCGTGAAGGAGAAAACTACAACAGATCTAATGAAGGCTTTGTCTGGTATGTGTGAAAAACCATCAGCAAATAACAAGGTACATCTGATGAAGAAATTATTTAATTTAAAGATGGCAGAAAACGCATCTGTAGCACAACATCTGAATGAGTTCAATACTATCACAAATCAATTATCGTCGGTAGAAATTGATTTTGATGATGAGATTCGTGCACTGATCGTTTTGGCTTCGTTGCCAAATAGTTGGGAGGCAATGAGGATGGTAGTAAGCAACTCTACTGGAAAGGAAAAACTGAAGTATAATGATATACGGGATTTAATTCTGGCTGAGGAGATTCACAGAAGAGATGCAGGCGAAACCTCAGGATCCGGCTCTGCCCTAAACCTTGAGACCAGAGGCAGAGGTAATGACCGATATTCAGATCAGCGTAGATCAAAATCCAAAAATTATAATCGAAATAGAAGTAAATCTAGACTTGGCCAAAAGGGACAATGCTGGAACTGCGGGAAAACGGGTCACTTTAGGAGACAATGCAAAAGTCTTAAGAAGAAGAGTGAGGATGATTCTGCTAATGCTATAACAGAAAAGGTACAGGATGCACAACTTCTTGCAGTAGACAGTCCACTTGATGATTGGGTTTTGGGCTCAGGAGCTTCCTTTCATACTACTTCACACCATGAAATTATACAGAACTATGTAGCAGGAGATTTTGGTAAGGTGTATTTGGCTGATGGTACAGCCTTGGATGTTGTGGGTATGGGAAACGTCCGGATGTCACTGCCAAATGGGTCTATTTGGTTACTAGAGAAGGTACGACATATTCCTGACTTGAGAAGGAATTTGATTTCTGTCGGACAGCTTGATGATGAAGGGCATGCGATGCTGTTTGTTGGTGGCACTTGGAAGATTACAAAGGGAGCCAGAGTATTGGCTCGTGGAAAGAAATCTGGTACTCTATACATGACCTCAAGTCCAAGAGATACAATTGCAGTTGCTGAAGCAAGTACTGATACAAGCTTATGGCACCGCAGACTTGGTCACATAAGTGAGAAGGGGATGAAGATGCTGTTGTCAAAAGGGAAACTACTGGAATTGAAGTCCGTTGATTTTGACTTGTGTGAAAGCTGCATCTTAGGAAAGTAGAAAAGGGTGAATTTCTTGAAAAGTGGCAGAACACCGAAGGCTGAAAAATTGGAGTTAGTGCACACAAATTTATGGGGTCCTTCTCCTGTTGCATCCCTTGGGGGTTCAAGGTACTACGTTACTTTCATTGATGACTCAACCAGAAAGGTATGGGTTTATTTTCTGAGAAATAAATATGATGTATTTGAAACTTTTAAGAAGTGGAAGGCTATGGTTGAGATAGAGACAGGTTTGAAAGTAAAGTGTTTGAGGTCGGACAACGGAGGAGAGTACATAGATGGAGGGTTCAGAGAGTATTGTGCTACACATGGAATCAAAATGGAAAAGACCATTCCTGGGACACCACAGCAGAATGGTGTGGCTTAGCGCATGAACAGAACTCTCAACGAGCGTGCTAGGAGTATGAGGCTACATGCTGGACTACCAAAAACTTTCTAGGCTGATGCTGTCAGTACTGCAGCTTATCTGATAAACCGAGGACCTTTAGTTCCCATGGAGTTTAGACTTCCTGTAGAGGTTTGGAGCGATAAAGAGGTAAATTTTTCTTACTTAAAAGTTTTTGGTTGTGTTTCTTATGTTTATGTTGATTCTGATGCTCGTAGTAAACTTGATGCAAAGTCCAAAATATGCTATTTCATTAGCTATGGTGATGAGAAATTTGGCTATAGGTTTTGGGATGAACAAAACAGGAAAATCATCAGAAGTAGAAATGTGATATTTAACGAACAAGTTATATACAAGGACAGGTCAACCGTAGTTTCAGATGTCACAGCGATAGACCAGAAAAATTCTGAGTTTATTAACTTAGATGAGTTGACTGAAAATACTGTCCAGGAAAGGGGTGAAGATGATGGGGAGAGTGTAGAATCGTAGGAAATTCAAATTACACCTGTAGCTGCAGTCCGTAGATCTTCCAGGGCCACTAGACCTCTATAGCGTTATTCACCTGCTTTAAATTATCTTCTGCTAACTGATGGTGGTGAGCCAGAGTGTTATGATGAAGCCTTGCAGGACAAAAGTTCAAGCAAGTGGGAGTTAGCCATGAAGGATGAGATGAACTCCTTGTTGGGGAATCAGACATGGGAACTAACTGAATTGCCAGTAGGGAAGAAGGCTCTGCACAACAAGTGGGTATCCAGAATAAAGAACGAACATGATGGTAGCAAGCGCTACAAAGCCAGATTAGTTGTCAAAGGGTTTCAGCAAAAGGAAGGCATTGACTTTACAGAAATATTTTCTCCAGTTGTGAAGATGTCAACAATTAGACTGGTACTGGGAATGGTGGCTGCAGAAAATCTACATCTTGAACAGTTAGATGTGAAAACGGCATTCCTTCACGGTGACTTGGAGGAAGACATCTACATGATTCAGCCATAAGGGTTCATTGTCCAGGGACAAGAGAATTTAGTTTGCAAACTGAGAAAGAGCTTATATGGTCTAAAACAAGCTCCAAGACAGTGGTATAAGAAGTTTGATAGTTTTATGCATAAAATTGAGTTCAAGAGATGTGAAGCTAATCACTGTTGTTATGTTAAGTTCTTTGACAATGCTTATATCATTTTACTGCTATATGTAGATGATATGCTTATTGCAGGGTCTAGCATTGAGGAGATTAATAATCTGAAGAAGCAATTGTCAGAACAGTTTGCAATGAAGGATTTGGGAGCTGCAAAACAAATCCTTGGAATGAGAATTATTAGAGACAAGGCTAATGGTGCATTGAAGCTTTCACAATCAGAGTATGTGAAGAAAATTCTCAGTAGATTCAACATGAATGAATCTAAACCGGTGAGCACACCCTTGGGTAGTCATTTCAAACTAAGCAAGGAACAGTCACCGAAGACAGAAGAAGAAAGGGACCATATGAGCAAGGTGCCCTATGCTTCAGCTATTGGCAGCTTGATGTATGCTATGGTGTGTACAAGGCCAGACATTGCACATGTAGTGGGAGTTGTGAGCAAATTCATGAGTAGGCCAGGAAAGCAGCATTGGGAGGCAGTAAAGTGGATTCTGAGATATTTGAGGGGCTCATCAAATACATGTCTTTGCTTCACTGGTGCAAGTTTGAAACTGCAGGGTTATGTAGACGCTGATTTTGCCGGTGATAATGATAGTAGAAAGAGTACTACTGGATTTGTATTTACTCTAGGTGGTACAACTATATCTTGGGCTTCAAATTTGCAAAATATTGTTACTTTGTCTACTACATAAGCTGAGTATGTTGCAGCAATTGAAGCTGGAAAGGAGATGATTTGGCTACATGGTTTCTTAGAAGAATTGGGTAAGAAGTAGAAGATGAGCATTCTACACAGTGACAGTCAGAGTGCAATCTTTCTTGCCAAAAATTCGGCTTTTCATTCAAAGTCGAAACACATACAAACAAAATACCACTTTATCCGTTACCTTGTTGAAGATAAGCTGGTAATACTTGAAAAGATATGTGGATCTAAGAACCCGGCAAACATGTTGACTAAGGGTGTTACTATTGAGAAACTGAAGCTGTGTGCAGCTTCAGTTGGTCTTCTAGCTTGAGGAGAGGAGGTTGAGTTGCAAGGATGAGGGATTGTTTGTTTAGGAGGATTGCAGTTGATACTGGTGATTGAACTAGTCTCCAAGTGGGAGATTTGTTGGGCTTTTTGTGGAGCCTAGTTGTGTTTTAATTTGGATGCCGACCCGACCCCTATTTAATTAGAGATTTCTATCCTAACGGCCCAAGCCGCACTCTCTATGTTTTCTTCCTGATAATATTGAAATCCCTGCAAGTCCGTGGACGTAGGCAAAATTGCCAAACCACATAAATATTGTCTCGTGCGTGTGATTGATTTTTTCTTTGGCGTTATTTTTCTCTATTTTGTTTCTCATAGGTTTTGGGAATTTGTTTTTTATTCCCAACATGTACAGTCTCTAAGGATGCCACCACCACTCGCAGGCCCTGGGTTCCCCAAGCTACTCCCATCCAAATTTAGTTTCAACCTCCCTTGCCTTGGTTTTAGCCATCTCACAACTTGCATAGCTTCCTTTTTTTTTTATTCACAATCTACACCTCTATATTATGCAATATCCGAACATCAACATCATTTAAATAAGCCATAACTGTCATGTTCTCACTCAAAACCCCCACCCAATATCCTTATCACTATTAAAACAAAAGGAGTTAGTAGAACCTCAAGGTCGTGAACGTAGGTCGGTAGTCGAAGCACAATAAAAAAAAGTTAGCAAATCGCTCTTCCCTTCCATTTGATTTAATTATTTTTATGTTGTGTATTTTGTTTGATTGTTTTAATTGGTTTAAATTTTGTATCAAAAACTTCAATTTTATTAAACCAAATTCATCACCCTCCCTTTTGGTTGTCATTTGGACCAACACATAGAACCATAAAATGCCACATTGTAAATGAATTAATTTTTCAATGTAGGTGACTACTCTCCTTGGTATTTACAACTTCTAATTTCTTTATACTAGGACAAAGTTAATTTCATGTCATGAGAATTAATAGATAACTAAAAATGTTAGGAACAAAAAGGCACAGTGAGTAGCATACAGGACAAAAGAAAAAAAATATTGAATTTTATAATTTTAGGGATGATAATATTTCATGCTAGAGGTTTTGGCCATCACGAACCGATAGATCTCATTTCACAACAGCAGAAACAAGAATAAATTAACACAAGTGCATGTCAAAGTTCATACTAACGCTAGGAAAACCTTACATGTAATATCACATAACAATAATAATACACTAACAATTAAACACACTCTTACAGTAATCACTTATATATAATAGCACCCCACAATAATAACAATAATAATCATAAACACATATCAACTCCCAATTTCACACATTCACATGTACATACAAATCCTAGCATACACATTTTTATCTCACACTCATCACTCACATGCATTCATATATATTTCCATTTGTACATGCTCTTGTTCTAATATTTCTACCAACCCATGCATATCTTAATACCACATGCTTAAATATACATGTATTCGTATATGCTTAAAAAACAAACATACTAATACAATCACATGCACCATCATTCATACCTATTTACATGCAAATTCATGCAAAACCATTTGTATGGATGCACATGCCTTCTCCTAATGCTCTCATGTGTCATATGCATATTCCAATACCCACACGCCAACTACCACTACATAGCTACATTTCACAATGATAACTTTTGCGTAAATGATGAAATCACACACACACACACACACACACACACACACACACACACATATATATATATATATATATATATATCCAAGTACGCATGCTCATACATCTATACTATTATCATGCCAAAAAATGAATTCATGTACACACTTGAATATTACTACTTCAACCCTCCCTATGCACATATGATAGCACCTCCATGCAAGCAAGATTACACACACATTCGCATGCAAGCACTCATGGATTTACCCACGCCAAAATGTCTACATTCCACTCCATGAAATGACAATAATAAGTATGCGTGAATCATATATTGTTTGTCGATAGTCATTATGTAGAGACTCGGAAAATTTAATTAATGAAAAAGAGAAAGAAAAGGAAAAAGGGGGATCAGTAGGAGTTCGTTGACAAATCAATGGTCTTTGTCGACGAATGTCCCTCTAGGCCTCGTCGACAAAGTACACGTGTCTTGTCGATGAGAAGATACCGAGATTCAAGGAATTTCAGAGAATTTCAGGTTCATTGACAAACCAGCCTCCTCGTCGACGAAGTGCCTTCATGGGCTCGTCGATGAATCACTTTAACTCATCGACGAAGTCTGACCTATAAATAGGAAAACCCTCATTTTTCAGCGTGATTTCTCTCTCTAGCTCTCTCACTCTCTCTCTCTACCCTACGATTTTCCTTCTCTCTCTCTTAGATTTCAGCTTCGTTAAAGCCTGTTTTGACGATCAGGAACCGCCACGAGGTTCGTGGAGAGATTCTCTACAATTTAGCCGGAGCAGATTGTTGGTTTGGAGTTCTTGGGTACCATCCCAAAATCAGGGTAAGTGAAGTATTTTAGGGTTTAATGGGCTATTTGAAGTATTCGGAACCTAGGAAGTGCAAAATGAGAATTGTTCTAGGAATTGAGTTGATTAAATTGGGAAAAATTGAATTTCAGGCTTTTGAACTACGAACACTGTGGAGCGTAGGATCTAGAGTGTTAGTGAACCTCTCAGTAAGTCAGGTAAAGGGAATAAATTATATCAGTATTTTAGAAATTATGGGTTGAATAAATATGTGAAAATGGTGATATGATATTTTAATTGTATATATTATGATATGAATAACAGATGAAATTGTGTGGCATATGAGTTATATTTAGAACATGTTTGAAATTGGATTATGTGAACTACATGGTGAATTATGAGAATATGAGGTAAACATATTGAATGTTGTTGTGTAGAAAAGAAAATAAGAGAAACCCAGTGATTTTTTTTTTATTTTTATATTGAACTGTAATGATAAGAGAATTGTTTTATTGAGAAACAACAAAAAGTGATATATCGAAAAGTTTTTTCTAGGAAATGATGAAATATGTAACATGGATGTGTCTACTGGAATAATGATGGAACATGATATATATGTATAGAAATGATTTCTATGATAAATGTGGCAGTATGAAATAACGATATGTTTTATACTGAGAAATGTTGAAATACGTGAAATGAGAACCTATTGCGAATTCTGAATTGTGAATATTGAGATGTGAATGTGAAAATGTGAATATTGCAATGTGAATATTGGAATGAGAATATGAAAATGTGAACGTTGAAATGTTAATACTATAATGTGAATATTGCAATTCGAATACTTCAATGTGAATAATGAATTGTAAATAGTGAAATGTGAATGTTGAAATGGGAATACTGGAATGTGAATGTGTAAATGTGAAAATAAGAACCTTGATGGATGGATTGTGATGGAAGGCACGGTACCGATGCTAGCAGATGATAAGTGCAACCACACGGTCTCGTGGACAATGTGGCGTGACAGTCGAATAAGCCAGTGAGAAGGGTAGTTTTATCCCCTGGAATTCGAACCAGGTTTAAGCTGGCCATTCATACGATAGACGGGTATATGGATTGTTTATTTTGATCTAATCGGGTAGGCCAACTGCGATTTAGATCCAGCCTTTAGGCCACACAACCTCGACCATGGGGGGAAGCATGATGTGGAGAATATCCTCAAGGTAGCCATGAGTTACAGATGCACATGTATTAGTTATCAAGGACACTCATGTGCTAGATGATGAAATGAAAATGAAAAAGAAAGAGTGTGAGTTTAATAACATAAATAAATAAGGCGAAGTAAAACTCTTCGCCCGAAGGCTTACTGAGTAAGGTGAGTGCCCTGATAAGTATCAGTTGCAGTCTCACCTGAGTTAATCGGGTAAGGTTATAAACGATATTAGAGCAGAGGGGAGCTACATGTATAGACGTGTAATCTCCTTTATCCTCGGGAACTTTCGATGTTAAATATGGGTTGCATGTGAATGAGTTGAAAAATGGAATTAAAGCTTATAAAAGTTTGTGTTTTATATCTATATGATTATGAGTATAATTGGTATATTTTTCTCAAATGGCATTATCACTAAAATAAGAATATTATGATATAACGAAACTCTTACTACCACACATTGTAAATAATTTATTCCGTCTTACTGAAATGTGTCTCACATAAATATCTAATATTTCAGGAAATCGTGACAGACAAGGAGATAGAGCTTCGAGATAAAGGGGAGCCGACACCCTGATAGACAGGGTGAGTGTTTTGAGGTAGGAATGAATGTTACCCCCTAGGGTGTTTTTATGTTTTGGAAATGTGTTAGACATGTATATATATATATATATATATATATATATATATATATATATGGATGTATAGTACTCTAAATATTTGTATTATGGATGGTTTGTAATTATTGATTTCCGCTGTTAGGGTTGTTTATATAAGTTTGACTGATTACCCGGTACCCGTTTCGGGTCGGGTTATGTTGATACGGTATCAGAGAGTCTGACATGGTTGACGTTTGAGTATTATTAATTTAATATATATATATAATATGAAAATCGGGGCGTCACACATTATTTAACCAAATATAGAACAATCAACTTTAAATATTTAAAATTTAAGCTAAATAAGAGAGAAATATGAAATTCTCCCACAAAGCGGTGGACCGACTCCTTACAAACGATCAATTAATCCCTTTTCCATAAGCTTTGTTAGCACATGCGTGAAGTGTTAGGCATCATCCTGTGGGTAGTCAATCGATCATTTAAGAGCAGTCTATGGTTTGTGGGTAGTCATTGATTGTTAACAGGTATACTGCAATGGTCGAGACCATGATAATGACTCTCTCTCATATAGGATAGTTTAGCTAGTTAATTTTTGAATTTGAAATTCAAATTTGAATACCTTTTCCGTCCATTGGAATGATTTATAAGTAGGCCATCTCTAGGTCTTTTCCATGCACGCGCACAATGGTAAAAATGTTTAAAATCTCCATTTAATTCTTTTATCCCTTCATTTGTTTTTTGCGTATTCATTTCATCCTCCCTTTTTCTTTCTTTTCATTCCATTTTTTTTCATATTTACTAGAGTTTTGCACATTTCCAACAATTATTTCATAGTATCTCATTTTAAGGTAGCCCTAAACTTTCTTTTTACAATATTAGTGCATGTTTTATTTTACGTTTTTCATGAATACACACGTTGTATTTTATGTCCCAAGCATGTGTATATTTCAATGTATTATATTATAAACACAATATGTTAGAGTTTAGGATGTGGCATGTTGAAGCACATGTTGTTTAGATTAGAGTTTCTTGGCACTTTGCATGTCCACTCCATGATTGGCATGCTATTTTGAAGTGTTTTAGAGTGGATAAGTGCATTCAAGTGTGCAAAATTGAATGGAAATGATATGTTTTTTTTTAAATGGTTTGTAAGCGGCTACTTACGAGAAAACATTTCATAGTTATTCTATGTGGGCAACGACCGCCAATTAAGGGACGATCGACCCGTTAGACCAAATACCCATTTTATAATTTTCCAAGTTGTTTTTTTTTTTTTTTTTTTGGATTTTTGACATATTAATGATTTTGTGATTTTTGTGATATTGGAATGAGTCTTCTGAGTTATGTATTTTGCTAGTTTTATAATTTTTATTTTTACGAAATCAAAATTTATCTTTTAGAAAAAAAAATTGACATGTTATTTTTCTGTGACTTTTGAATAAAATTGTTAAAATATATTTTTTATGAAAGAATAGACATTTTTAAGGTAATAGCGCCATGCCAATTTTGTGATTCTTCTTTACAAAAACCAAAAAAAAATTAAAAATTAAACTTTAAAATATTCATGATGCACGTCTTGGATAGATTTTCAAAACCAATTTTTTATCCCGCAATATCATGTTGCCAGATATCTTTAAAAATCATAATGCAAAAGAAATTTTTCTTAAAATTGAGATTTTCTATAAAAAATAAATATTATTTATTTAAAAGGTAAAAAATATTCTAAATTCGAGAAAAATATTTCTTAGGAGTTACATTGGCTTGATCCCTATTGTAGGGTATGTAGGTAGTATTTAACTTTAAGTAGTTATCCAACTACATTTTTTATAAGATAATAGGACATTTTCCACTTTTATATGTTTGTGTTATTTGCTTTTTGTACTATTGTTCAAATTATAGAAAAATAAAGAGGTAAAAAAGGTAATGCGATCTTTGTGAGTGTGTTGCACTTCGTTTTGATCCCATAAAATATTTTTTCATAAGTTTAAGGTATTATGGTTTTTTTTTTTTAGAAAATTTAATAAAGTTCGTGGTTCTACTACACACAGTTGACTAACCCATGATGGGCGGTCAACTGGTCCTAATGAACGGTCAACTGCACCTTGCAGTACTATTTTATTTCTCGTAAATTTTTCAATATTTTAATTTTTAGAAAAATATTTTCTAAAGGAGACACACACTTGCATATAATTGCGGTAAACGTTTGTATAACGGGGTGCTAATATGGTGAATAGTAATTTAGTTCCTTATTTTAGGAAATTAATTGATTATCTTCTCTACTTGCAAATGTACTCTCAAACTCAAAATCTTTTTTCTTAATTTTAAATTTTTCAAAAATAAAAATAAATAGTGATTTCGTTTCCAACTAATAGAAGTTGAAAAATCAATAAATTAGTTTTCTATACTTGACATTGTTTTCAAAATTGGTTATCAAACCATATTACAAGCATCTACTGCGCATGTACATTTATGTACATATACACGATCATTTATTCAAATTCAAGCCTACATATTCACACACTACAAAACCATAAACCTACATGCATGAATCGCATGTCTTCTCATTACCATGCTAGCATATCCGCATGCATATTCATGTATCTCATGCATAAATATTTAGGCATATCCAACATACATGCATCCAAATAAACAATGGACCTTAACATATGTGTAACACTCCGGCCCTTTATATGACCCAGAGTGCTACTATACATACATAATCTATACAAATCCCGATAACATACATAACTAACTGCCCTAAACAGAGACATACGAATATATCATACTGATATGTACTTTAATATATTATGGAAAACATAAATATTCATATGGATTCTAATAGACATATCAGAGTATCTAACTATCCCTTACGTACATTAACACGTACGTAAAACTTAAACTGTATTACATTCCCAAAAGTCACTCTGAACTAAAATTCATTACATAAACAAAACACTTACATAACTAACCACAATACTTCGCTCCGAAGGCCCACTATCAACTAAAGCAAATGCCCTGCAGGACCTGAAACAAAGGTTGTATATTCGAGGTGAGACACTTCTCGATAAGGAGGAAGATATTACATCAGTGTGTGACAATACAATTATATCCTTGTTTGAAAACAGTTTCATAGATTGCACATTCTCAATATTGTAATATATATATATATATATAGTATATATATAAATTCCCAATAATAGATAACTCAGCATCATTACAAGTGAGGGTTCCCGAGGTTAGGGTAGGGTACAGGCCCATACACTATACAATCCCTCCGCCCGGTACTCAAACCTGTGACTTTGCCCATTAAAGCATTTAAATCATGTATATGCATATTTAGAACACCGCCCAGCTTGAAACTATTATAACTATGCCAGTAACTCCCCGTGGTGAGGGTTGTGTGATAAGAAAGCACTGATCGAGCCCGGTTCGTGCAGGCATTGTCTGACATCATAACATACTGCAGCTCGACTTGGCCATCACCACTCTAATCCCTTTTGACCAGTGGCCCTTCTTACCAAGCCGACTACAAGATACCCACACTAAAAAATAACTGCGTGTGGTTGCACTGTATCTCTGTATTGGCAACGGTACCAAACTTGCATAATATTCATATACTATTGAACTTCTTATGCTCTGTGTAATAAGTTGCGGTTCCAATATCATATATATAATTTACATTAAAACATAATAACCTATGCAATTTCAGTATTTTCACAATCTCATTCAAGCATACTTTCATTCATACTTTGGTAAAAATCGGCTCGTAACCTCTCAATTTTACCCTTTTCTCATACTTTCTCATACTTGGCACGGTATCTAACTGGCACCTGTTTTCTACATTTTCTAATAATCACTTGGAACCTTAGTCCCCATAGTTCATATACATACATCTCAAATCAGTATAGGTTCAATTCATATCATACGTCACACTTATTTGATCAAATATACATTTCATATAAACGGGTTCGTAAAATATCAATTCTGCTGCAATTTAAGAGTTTCATGCATCTCTTACTTTAGTTTTGGTGTAAATAAAGTAATTTTAAGAAATTTGGAGATCATATGCCAAAAACCTCTTCTTCTTTTTTTCCAAAAATCATAAAATTGTAAAATCGTAATAATCGACATTTATACCTGATAAAACTTTGCAAATAAGCAGTCAACAAGTAGATATAAACATAAGCTACATATCCTACGGTTTCGCTTTCTAAAAATACTGATGTAAACAAATCCCTTTACCTTTTAACGTAAAAATCGAAACACGAATGAATCGGTCCAAAACAACGACATGAAAACCTCAAAACCTAAAAATCAAAGAACAATACTTCAATATAATCCTATTTACTACAGATCTACCGAATCGAAAATGAATTCAAATCCTTACTTCGATTTTAGGTAAAGTCCTAAAAATACTCAAAACGATGATCTGATCCGCTATAACTATAGAGCTCCCTCCCATAATCTACGCAGAAACCTTCGATCGTAGAAACAGACGACGAACGGCAAAGGATCGTAAGGAGGGAGAGAGAGAGAGAGAGAGAGAGCTGGTTCTAGAGAGAGAGAGATAACTTTTGGGTTTTCTTACCCTTTAAGCAACCAAAATGATATTTATAGAGCCTTTTATTGAGTCAAATTCATCGACGAAGCGGCGCCTTCGTCATCGAACCACCTGGACTATTCGTGGACAAAGCTCTTCCTTGATTGACGAACTCCATTTGGATATTTTCTTAGTTCGCTCGGTATTTCTTCGTTGACAACGCTTTGAATTTTGGCGACGAAGAAATAAAGGGACTTCGTCAAAGAATATACTGGCTCCGTTGACAAACCATGCTGAAATTCCATATTTACCCTTTTCTTATTTATTTTCCTTATTTACAGGTTTAGGTCTCTACAATCTCCCCTGCTTATAATAATTTCGTCCTCGAAATTTGCTAATCGATACTACGCATATTCTACACTTACGGCTCAGTCCTACCGAAGAGTCGATAGCCACCCACATAGCAGCTCCGACTAAGTTTATTATATACCCTCACATATAGCGGAGGAATACCGTGGTTACAACATACATTTACTTACATATCCTACTGTTTACCTATATAAGTCTAACTATCTCTGAATAAGTGAAGGTACTTCTAGCGTATCTTGGACTCTAACTCCCATGAAGTTTCCTCCACTGCATGGTTACGTCATAATACCTTCACTAGCGATATCTCTTTGGTTCGCAATTATATTGCCTTCTAATCTAAAATTTGCACTAGTACCTCCTTGTATGACAAAGCATCACTTATCTCTAGAGGTTCCTAACTCAGCACGTGTGATGGATCTAACACATACTTCCTCAGTACTGACACATGGAACACGTCATGAACTCTGGATAGTGTTGGGGGTAAAGCCACTCGATAAGCAACCAAACCTATCCTTTCCAAGATCTCAAACAGCCCGATAAACTAAGGACTTAGTTTTCCTTTCTTCCCAAAGCTCATCACCCCTTTCATTGGAGCGATTTTCAAAAATACCAAATCTCCTATCTCAAACTCCAACTCTCATCCACAAGTATCAACGTAACTCTTTTGCTGACTCTTAGCCGTCCTGAATCTCTCCCTAACAAGCTCGACCTTTGCAGAGGCCTACTGCATCAATTTTGGACCTAGTATCTATCGCTCTCCTACTTGATCCCAGTACAATGGAGATCGATACTGACGACCATACAATGCCTCGTAAGGTGCCATCTTTATGTTGGCTTGGTAACTGTTGTTATACGCGAACTAAACAAGCGGTAGATACCGTATCCAACTATTACCAAAGTTTAGTACATAAGCCCGAAACATATCCTCTAATGTTTGAATAGTTTTCTCAGTCTGCCCATTTGTCTGTAGGTGAAAAGATGTACTGAACATTAGTTATGATCCCAAGGCATCCTGTAGACTCTTCAAGAAATGAGATGTAAAACGTGGATCTTGATTCGAAATAATAGAAACAGGGACGCCATGGAGTCGTACAATCTCCTGCACATACAACTCAGTCAGTCGATTTAGAGCATAGCTAGCTCAGATTGGAATGAAATGTGCAGTCTTTGTCAGTCAATCAACTACAACCCATATGGCATTATGTCTGTGCACCACTGCAGGTAACCCTATCACAAAATCCATCGATATGTGCTCCCACTTCCACTTGGGGATGTTAAGTAACTGAAGTGGTCATGCCGACATACCAGGTACTACTCTATGAATTGGGCAATCTCTATTTTCATTTTCGACCACTAGAAAGATTCCCTCAAATTTCGATACATCTTCGTACTGCCAGGATATACGGTGTAGAGCGAACGGTGTGTCTCCTCCTGACTGACCCTTTTAATCCTGGCGTCATCTGGTACACATACCTTGTTATGGAATCTCAAAATTCCATCATGAGAGATACTGAAATCTGGATTTAACCCACTCTGGGCTCCTTCTATAACCTCAACCAGCTCTGGATCTTCCTTCTGAGTTGTTCGGATCTTCTCCTGTAAGGTCGGTTGTACCACCAATCTAGCAAGAATAGTCTAGTGATTTCCTTCCACCACTTCTAAACACAACCTTTCTAGGTCCATACAGATCTGATGCTAAACTCCCACTGCAAAGACTGGCGCATTTATAGACTTCTGACTCAGAGCATCAGCTACGACATTTGCTTTTCCGGGGTGATAGCTAATGATACACTCGTAGTCCTTTATCAAGTCAAGCCATCTATGTTGCCTTATGTTCAGCTCTTTCTGGGTGAAAATGTACTTAAGACTTTTTTGATCAGTAAAAATCTTGCACCTTTCACCATACAGGTAGTGCCTCCAGATTTTCAATGCAAACACCACAGCTGCCAATTCCATATCATGTGTCAGGTAGTTCTTCTCATACTCTTTGAGTTGACGAGAAGCATATGCAACCACCCTACCCTACTGCATTAGAACATAGTCGAGACCCTTCTTAGAGGCGTCACTGAAGATAACAAATTCACCATCCCCAAATGGAATGGTCAGAACTGGAGCAGTAACCAATCGCCGTTTTAGCTTCTAGAAACTCAGCTTGCACATATCAATCCAATCATACCTCACTTTCTTCCTAGTGAATCGCGTCAATGGACCTACTAAACTAGAGAACCCTTCTACAAAACGACAATAGTAACCTGCAATACCCAGAAAGCTTTTGACCTCCTAAACATTTTTCGATCTTGCCTAGTCCACCACCGCTTCTATTTTACTCAAATCCACTGATACCCTTCATTTGGACACTACATGCCCTAGAAACGAAATCTATTCTAGCCAGAACTCGCACTTATTCAGTTTAGCATATAACCTCTTATCCCTAAGCACTTGCAATACCAGTCTCAGATGAACTTCATGCTCTGCAGCACTCCTAGAATATACTAGGATGTCATCAATGAATATCACAACGAACTGATCTAAGTATTCGTGGAAAACCCGGTTCATCAAATCCATAAATATTGCAGGTGCATTTATCAGAACAAATGGCATAACCATGAATTCGTAATGGCCGTACCGAGTTCAGAAAGCTATTTTCGGAACATCCTCAGTTTTCACCTTCAGCTGGTGATACCCAGACCATAGATCGATCTTAAAGAAGATTTGCTTGCCCTAAGCTGGTCGAATAGATAATTGATCTTGGGTAATGGGTATTTGTTCTTTATCCTCACTTTATTAAGTTCTCTGTAGTCGATGCACATCCTCATCGACCCATCCTTCTTCTTTACAAATAGCACAGGTGCTCCCCAAGGCGAAACACTTGGTCGAATGTACTCCTTTTCAAGAAGCTCCTGTAGTTGTTCCTTCAACTCCCTCAATTCTACTGGAGCCATACGATACGGAGCTTTCGATATTGGCGTCGTACCAGGAGCCAACTCTATACCAAACTCCACCTCATGATTTGGAGTGTAAAGACCCGAAAATTTAAAAGGATTAAAATAATTTGGAAAAAAAATAATAAATAAAATAACAGATAAATAAATAAAAGGAATGGGGTGGCAAAAAAGAAGAAAACAAAAATTAAAAATAAAGAAATTAAATTAAATTAAGATAAATTAAATAATTAAATAATTAGTTATTAAATTAAACATTATTACGTTGGATTTAAAAAAAATTGAAATAAGATATGTATATATATATATATATATATATATATATATATAAAGTAAAAGAAGAAAGAAAAAAGAAGAAGAAGAGAGAAGAAGAAGGAGGAGAAGAACAGGCGGCCAACCCCCCCTGAATATATTTTTCCTGCGCGTTCGTCTCCGTCTCTCTCTCTCTCTCTCAATTTTTCAGCGGATCGGGAAACGGAAGGTGTCGTTGGATTCCTGATCCCGCTGCCGACATTTCTATTGGAGCAGATTGGTCGTGACAACAACTTAGGCACTGCTTTTGGGGAAAAGTAATTTTTTCCCATTTTTCCAATTTCACTGCTAATATGCGGTTAAATCGACGATTGGGTACCACCACATGGTTCTAATCACGGTTATCGTCATTTTGGTGTACGTAAGTGTAATGCCCCGAACCCCTAATCCCGGGTCCGGTGCGTTATGCCTAATAATCCATAATTAACATAACCTACGCAGCAGAAAACATGATCATAATCTCCATATAACATAATACCAGAGTTTACTAATTCTAACTATAATCTATAATAAATCATCCAACACCTGCATTTCCATAACTACATATATCTCCAAAACATTTCAGTATGTTCACAACTTTCTTTTCTCCACAAACTTAAAATATAAGGACGTAAAACATAAATATTTGCATCTCATAATTAACATAGAAATAGACCATTTTCTTTTACTATTTCCCAATAATATTATAGAACCTCGAGCTCTCTAAGCTCGATCTCGATGAAATCCTGAAAAAAAAAGATAAATTTATATTCGGGTGAGACACATCTTAGTAAGGGAAGAAACCATATATTAAAACAGTGTGTGGCCAACATGAGTTTATATATATCATAATATTTAACATTTGAAAATCCTTAACATAATTTTCAAAATCATTCCCTGATCCTAATCAAACACATGCAAATGTTTAACCCACGAGATTTCCCGAGGATAGGGGTAATTACCCGCCCATACAAGTAGCACCCCTCTACTTTGATACTTAGGCAACCCAAAGGTCACAATTTAAGCATACTAAGGCACTCACCTTACTTAGTAAGCCCTCAAGTGATAAATTAATCTCGTACTCACACCGTTCAACAATAGCTTACCGGCAAAGGCTCTAAAGATAGAGAAATCTACCCTCCCATACAAGTAGGTTCCCTCTGCCCTAGTACGTTATGCGGCTACTGCCACATCTGTAGCTACCAGTGCACTCGCCTTACTCAGTAAGCCCTCAGGCGAAGAGTATGCCTAGCCCAATCGTAACCTGTTCTACGTACATACATACTTCTATTATCATAATACATTAGTCTGTTCTGTCATTATACATTCATGCACATTCATGCCTATTCATAACTTAACTTTGCATTTCGTTTCATTTTAAGTGACTCTTTCCCATTTACATCATTTACCTTTGTCATTTCATTTCATTGCCTTTTCATTGTCATTTCATTGCATAACATTTCATTTCATTACTTCGTACTACAGCTGGTCTTTAGCCATCATCAGTTAGTCTACGTAGAAACGTGTTAAATCTACTAACACAGCTCCTTTTAGCTGTCATCAGTTAGTCTACACAAAAGTGTGCTAAATCTGCTAACATGGCTCTCTTGCAGCTGTCTTACATTTACATGGTTGCATTTAACATACACAAGCAACATTGTCCATATCATATTTTATTCTCATTGTTTTACTTACTTAGCCTGCATCTCATACATTTAACATATAATTTGCACAGATTCTCATGCCACACAATTTAGCAGTAAAATTCATACATATTTCTCATAAAATAAGCCAACCCAAATTTAACATTTACATGCTCAAAATACACTTCATTTCTTACATAATTCCTTAGAAAATTCCTTTCACTTTCGTTTGTTTACTTTCACACATACATAACTATATCAACAATCCTAGACTCAAAAAACATAAATTTCATGGCTGGCATTTTAAATCCACATAAAAACATATATATATATATATATATATATATATATATAAATAACACATGTTCATTTTTAATTCATGAAAAACCTGATTTAATATATAAATTTCTCCCTTACCTGGTTTCTTGAACTCCGCCAACAGGGACTCCGAAAAATACCAATGGCGCTCACCCGGACCCTGAAATTAAATTCCTAGTTCCAAGAAATTATTCCTGAATAAAATATTAATTTAATACTTCCTAGGGCCATAATTCCTAAATAAATAATAAAACCCTTAAATTTAGCCAAATTGTCAAATTTCCCAAATGCTCTCGCTTTGGAGTAGGGCCTAGAAAATCCCAATTGACAAATTACTTACGTCAAAATGACGGTGACGACGACTAGGACCCCGTGGTGGTGTCCGTTCATCGATTTAACCATATATTAACAACGAAATTGAGAAAATGGAGAAAAATTACCTTTCCCCAGGAGCAGTGCCTAAACCATTCCCATGAAAAATCTGCTCCAGTAGAAATATTGGCAACGGAACCAGGATTCCAACGGCACCTTCCATTTCCCGATCCGTCGCAAACTCGCCGAGTAATTGAGAGAAGGAAAGAGACGGAGAAGGAGGTGGCTGGCGCGTGCGCAGGAAAGTTTCAGGGGGGGGTGTGGCCGCCTAACATTTTCTCCTTTCTTCTTCTTTCTTCTTCCTCCTTCTTCTTCTTTCTTCTTCCTTTCTTCTTTCTTCTTTACTTATCCTTCTGTCAGTACTTTATATATATATGTATATACATATATACATATATATATTTATATATTATATTAACCATATGTACATTTCTCTTATTTCAATTAGTTTTTTTTTTTTAAATCCAATGTAAAAATATTTAATTTAATAACTAATTATTTAATTTACCTTAATTTAATTTAATTTCTTTAATTTTAATTTTTTTTTCTTTTCCCACGTCATTCTTTTTATTTATTTATCTGTTATTTTATCTTATTTTATTTTTCAAATTATTTTAATCCTTTTAAATTTTCAGGTCTTTACAGTAAGCTTCCAATTGGGGTTTTCTAGACCCTACTTCAAAGCGAGAGTGTGATTTGAGAAATTTGACACTTTGGGTATATTTGCGGGTATTACTGTTTATTTAGAAATTATGGCCCTAGAAAATATTTCAATAATATTTTATTCAAGTATAATTTATTGGAACTAGGAATTTAATTTCAGGGTCCAAGTGAGCGTCGCAGGCATCTCTTCGGGGTCCCTGTTGGCGTTGTGCAAGAAACCAGGTAAGAGAAAAAATATATATTAAACCAAAATTTTTATGAATTTAATGAAAAAATAAATTGTGTTATATATATATGTATATGTTTTAGTATGGGTAAAATGTCAACTGTTTAAATTATGTTTTTCCGAGTTTAGGGTTATTTATTAGATAGGTATATGCGAAAATAAACTGATGAAAGTAGAAAAGTATTTTCAACGTAATTATGTAAGGAATGAAAGGTATTTTCGGTATATAAACATTAAATGTTGGTTGACATATTTTACAGGCAATATATGAATTTTATTACTAAATTGTGTGGCATGAGATTCTGTGCAAATATATGTTAAATGTATGAGAAACAGGTTAAGTAAGTAATGCATTGTGAATGAAATATGATATGAAATGTGTTGCTTGTGTGTGTTAATGCAACCATGTAAACAGTTGAAATATGCTGGGTAAATAGCTGAAATATGCTGGGTAAAACAGTTAAAAATGGCTGGGTAAATGTGTAACAGTTGAAAGTGGTTGAGTAAATGTGTAACAGCTAAAAGTGGTTAGGTAAATGTATAACAACTGAAAGTGGCTGGGTAAATGTGTAACAACTGAAATATGCTGGGTAAAACAGCTGAAAAATGCTGGGTAAAACAGCTGAAAGATGCTGGGTATGAAATAAAATGAAATGAAAAGAGAAATGAATGAAATGGAAGTGAAATGTGAAATGTGAAATGTGAACAATGTAAAATGGGAAAGAGTCACTTAAAGTGAAATGCAATACAATGTTAAGCCATAAATATGAACAAATGTGTATGATTGAATAATGATAGAAAGAATGATGTATTATGATATTAGAAGTATGTATTTACGTAGAATATGTTACGATTGGGTGAGGCATACCATTCGTCTGAGGGCTTGCTGAGTAAGGCGAGTGCACTAGTAGCTACAGATGTGGCAGTAGTCGCATAACGTACTAGGGCAGAGGGGAATCTACTTGTATGGGCGGGTAGATTTCCCTATCCTTAGGGCCTTTGCCAATAAACTTTTGTATGAACTGTATGAGTATGAGATCAATTTATCACTTGAGGGCTTACTGAGTAAGGTGAGTGCCCTGGTATGCTTTATCTGCGACCTTTGGGTTGCCTAAATATCAGAGTAGAGGGGTGCTACTTGTATGGGTAGGTAATCACCCCTATCCTCGGGTAATATCGTGGGTTAAACATTTGCATATGTTTGAATAGGATCTGACAATGATTTTAAAAATTGTGTTAACGATTTTTAAATGTTAAATATTATGTTGATTATAAACTAATGTTGGCCACATACTGTTTTAATATATGGTTTCTTCCCTTACTGAGATGTGTCTCACCCGAATATGAATTTTTTTTTTTTTTTTAGGATTTCCTCGAGATCGAGCTTTGAGAGCTCGAGATTTTTATAGCATTATTGGGAAATAGAAAAAGAAAATGGTATATTTCTATGTTGATTTTGGGGAATGTAAATATCTATGTTTTATGCCTTTATGTTCTAAGGCTATTGAGTAAGGAATGATTGTGAAAATACTAAATTGTTTTGGGAGTTATATAGATTTATGGAAATGTAGGTGATGGATGATTTAATATAGATTATAGTTAGAATTAGTAAACTCCGGTATTATGTTATATGGAGATTATGTTTATGTTTTCCGCTACGTATAATTGGCTTATGGATTATCAGAGATTTTATCAGGTATAACGCACCAGACCCAGGATTAAGGGTTCGAGGCGTTACATGGAGGTAATCCCGACAAGTCCTCTGGGAACACATTTAGAAACTCGCAAACAATAGGAATCTCCTCCAATTCGCATTCTTTCATCGACATGTCTTTCACAAATGCCAGGTATCCATGGCATCCATCCCAAAGTAATCTACTAAGGTGAAAAGTTGAGAGGATCTGTGGCGCGAAGCGCACAGATGACCCTAAGAATCTGAATTCCTACTTCCCCGATGGTCTAAACACCACTTCTCTCTTGTGGCAATCAATACTGGCATAACTGGTAGACAATTAGAAACCCGAAGAAATTAAAATGATTAAATAATAAGGAAAAGGAGAGAGAAGGATAAATTCAATTTGATATGTAACAGCGGTCTCGTCAATGAATGCAATACATTTGTCGACCAGCACGCTTGAGGAGATCGTCGAGGGGGACATGAGTCTCATCGACGAGAAGATAATGAGAGGCTATTTTTCAGCCCTAAATTTTGTCGACGAGGAACAAGCGTTCGTCAACAAACTCTCTTCTTGGCCTCGTTGACGAAGTAACATGGCTCGTCAACGAGTGCAGGTGTATAAATAGCCTTAACTCGATTTTTCTGCTGAAAATTTCATGAAAGATCACTCTCTCTCTCCCTCTCTCTCTCTCTCTCTCCTGTTCGTCCTTTCCCCATTCTCTCTAAGATTTTAGGCCGGATTCTTGTTGGTTCGACGATCCGAGGCCACCACGACACTTCTGGGAAAATTCTCTTCAAGTCTGCTGGAGTGGATAGTTGGTGGGGTTAACTTGGATTTCATCCCAAGTTCAAGGTAAGGCTTTTTATTCAATATTTGGCTTTTCCACAGTTGTAGGAAATGTAGTACTCGAAGAAATACTGAAGTTTTGTTCGGGGAGATATTGTTTTCAGGGTGCTGAACGGGGAACCCTACGGGTGTAGGACTAGACACTGTAGAGGCTTTTCGGTAGTCAGGTAAGGAAGTAAACTAAAACAGTCATTTTCCATTAAAATTATAATTATTTAATAGCAGATTAATTTTCACAAAACATGTGTTATATATATATATATATATACATATATGAGTATGTTTGTGGAAATGTATATTTGGAAAAATACTGTTGTTTCACATGAATATATATTTTTAGTATGGAATGTCAGAAAATGTGATTTCAGAATAGAATCCATGATTTTATTCAGTTTGTGTGGCATGAATATTATTTTTATGCCTATTATGTTACGTTAAGTCAATTTTACAGGAAAAACATATTTGCAACTATTTTAGGAATAACATGATAATATAGTAAACCATGATTTTAGAATATATGATAAACAGTACATTTATAAAGATCAGTATGTATGATATGTTCGGCGCAAGGCCATGATTGATAGCCGGTGCAAGGCCGCAGTTACGTATGTTTTCGGTGCAAGGTCGTAGTTATGAATGTAATCGCGCAAGGTCGTAATTATTTATGTTATTACAAAAAAATGCTATCAATATATTTACGTTAAACAATATTTTATCATGTACTATATGTTATCAGAACCCGGATGATAGTTCATATCAGTTTCAGGAGCACAGTACCCTAACTATAAAGTTTAGTTCAGTTCAGATTTGTGCTAACCGCTCCTGCTAGTAGAGGTGGTGGGATACGGATAATCAATGTGGCTTTCAATGTAGAATTGTAGACGTCCACCTGGTAGTCCAGACCAGGGTATGGTGGGCCCATCGCACTTATAAACACTTTTGACTCTACAGTGGTTGACCAGCCATTGTTGGGTCCTGCCTTTGAGCTGCACAACCCATCGTGAGGGGTAATACATGATATCAGTTAGCTATACATCTTGGGTAAATTTCAGAATTACTAGTTATATCAGATGATTTTATGAACAGTGAAATGCAGTATGATTTAATAAACCATGAAATTGTATGTTTACTCAATTATGTTATTGTCAATATTTTCAAGTAAGTGATATCTACTGTATATTTGTTATAGCACGTAAATATTCATGTTGCCGCACAACTGTATTTAGTTTATTTCCCTTACTGAGAGGTATCGCACCCCAGCTTAAACCATTGCAGGGAACCCAGGAAGACAGGCTGACCAAGCCCGCCATTGAGACAGCCTATATAACCTCGCTAAGAGGGTGAGTTTTTAAGTTAGTATCAGTAGGATTTTGTTGTGAGATCCTAGATGTATCTTTTGGTGTTTTTGAGGATTGTATATATACATTTAAACAGCATATGCTGGAATGTAGGTACTCTAGTATATTGTATTTTATGGTTGAGTGTATGAAATTTATGTTTACTACTGCTTAGGTTTCCGTTGTGTATGACAGGTGTATCCCCATTGCCTGTTGGGTTGACTTTATTATGTTGTTAGTTAATGGTATTAGGGTGTTTAACATGATTAATTATGTAGTAAGGTAAACAGGTCATTATAGTTTGGTATCAGAGCCTAGGATTCTAGGTTCTATCGGCTCAAGAATACAGCAATGATAATACCAAAGTATAGGATAAGGGAATTTGAGGTTTGGTTTGTAGTCTAGATATAGGACATCCGTTATGGTTTGTGTGTCTTTCCTGGGGTGACGATTTCAGGAAAGTCATGGTAAACTATCGTCTGATTGGGTATCTAAGTTGCAGGATTGAACTTTGAACTAATATCATGGGTGAAGAATTAGTTAAGGATATAATATATATATATATATATATATGTTATGGTAATAGGGTCCTAAGTTAAGTTTAATGTCATTTTAGGATGGACCCTAGAGGTAGCAACGCCCATGCTAGTGGTAATGAGGGTGCTGGGCCTTTAGGCGCTGCGAGTAGTGATTCAGACGTAGTGCTACGCAGCGTGGCACAGCAAGTTATGGCTGAAATTACCAAGAACTCTAGAGAGCAGAGTGGTCTGTCTGCCGGCCACGATAATTCGATTGAGAAGTTCATTAAGATGAATCCTTCAGCTTTCTCAGGAGGAACTGATCCTGCAATCGCGAAAAACTAAGTGGAGGAGATTGAAAAAGTATTTGCAGTGCTATAGTGTACTGAGGAGCAAATGGTTATGTTCGCTACATATAAACTGACTGGAGAGGCTGAAAGATGGTGGACGGCAGTGAAACTTCTGAAGCAATAGAGGACAGTGCCTACAGAGATGACATGGGAGCGATTTAAGGAGATATTTCTCGATAGGTATTTTCCTACCTCATCCAGGGAAGCCAAGATTGAGGACTTCTTGAACTTGAAACAGGGACAGCAGACAGTGCAGCAGTACGCGGCGAGGTTCATTGAATTATCTCGCATCGCTTCGTACATTATTCCAAATGAGACGAAGAAGGTACGACAGTTTGTAAGGGGTATGAGGAGAGAATTATGCAAATGTCGATACTGAAATTGCAAGATTTTGCCAAGTTGGTAGATAGGGCAACTATGGCAGAAGTCGAAGGAAGAGATCCACGCCTTCTTGTTCCCTACAGGGGTTTAGTTGGGGTTTGTGAAAAATAGGTGGTTACTACAGAGACCGGAGGCAGGATTCGGGGAGTCGTGGGTTTCAGGGTATATGGCCTTTTCCAGCTTGCCCGACTTGTGGGAAGAGACACCAGGGTGAGTGTTGTGTCGGGCGAGGTATTTGCTAACGATGTGGGGAGCCAAGCATAAGATGAGAGACTGTCAGGCTCAAATTGGAGCTGCTCCACTTTTAAACCTGCTCGGGGAGGCTATCAGGCACCACGTGGAGGCTAGCAGAGGAATATGGCTCTAGCTAGAGTTTTGCTTTGACGTCGGGTGATGCTGAGATAGTCAGTGACGTGGTGACAGGTATGGTTAGCATGCTTTCCTTTAAAGTTATTGTATTATTTGATTCGCCACACACTTGTTTGTGTCTATGGGACGTATTAAATTGTGTGGGTCAAAAACATAGTTATTAGACACTGAGTTGCTAGTAACTACACTGACCGGGTCAGTGGTGAGGTGTAGTAGGGTGCTCCGAGACTGTCCAATAGATATACAGGGGAAAATTTGTTCTGCTGATTTGATAGTCCTGGACATGTACGAGTTTCATGTCATATTCGGCATGGATTGGCTAGACGCTAACTTTGCCAGTATAAATTGCTATTCAAGAGAAGTGATATTCAGACCTTCAGAAAGACCAGAATTCAGGTTTATAGGGTTGCGAGTGCAATCCCTACCTTAGTTAGTTTCGGCTATTCAAGTGAGGAGACTACTCTTGAGTGGTTGTTAGGGATTCATGGCCTTTGTGAAGGAAATGTCAGGGAATGAATTGAAGCTCACTAGTACGCTAGTGGTAAAAGAGTTTACAGATGTGTTTCCAGATGAGCTACCAAGCTTGCCACTTGATCGTGAGGTAGATTTTCCTATTGACCTGCTTTCAGATACAGCGTCGATCTCTAAAGCACCTTATCGAATGGTGTCAGCAGAGTTGATAGAATTAAAGAATCAATTGCAAGATTTGCTTTATAAGGGTTTTATACGGACTAGTGTATCTCCGTGGGGAGCTCCAGTACTATTTGTGAAGAAGAGATGCGTCCATGAGGATGTGTTTAGATTAGGGAAATTAATAAGGTGACAATTAAGAATAGGTGTCCTTTACCCTGTATAGATGATTTGTTTAACCAACTCGAGGGTACGCAAATGTATTCTACGATTGATCTCAGGTCAGGATATCATCAAGTAAAGGTAAGGGCAGAAGATGTATCGAAGACAGCATTTCGGACAAGGTATGCGCATTATGAGTTTCTTGTTATGCCTTTTGGTCTGACGAATGCTCCTACAATATTCATGGATTTGATGAATAAGATTTTTCACCAATATTTAGACCGGTTTGTTGTTGTTTTTATTGATGATGCACTAGTCTATTCGATGAGTTATGAGGAGCATGAGATGCATTTGAGACAGGTCTTAAAGATGCTCAGGGAAAAGAAGTTGTATGCCAAGTTCAGCAAATGTGAATTCTAACTCAAGAAGGTTGTGTTTTGGGGCATGTCATCTCTGGGGATGGAACTTCTGTGGATCCTAGTAAAATTGATGCGGTATTGAATTGGGCTAGACCAAGGAACGTCCAAGAGATTGAGAGTTTCTTGGGGTGGGCTGGTTATTATCGTCATTTTGTTGAAGGATTCTCAACGTTATCAGGGCCTCTGACGCTACTGATTAGGAGGAACGTCATATTTGAATGGGATGATAGCTGTGAGCAGAGCTTTTAGGAATTGAAGCAAAGGCTTGTCACGGCACCAGTGCTGATCATCCCGTCAAGGGATGAGGGTTATGTTATCTACAGTGATGCGTCCTTGAAGGAACTTGGTTGTGTATTGATGCAACATGGCAGGATGATAGCGTATGCTTTCAGGCAATTGAAAGAGTATGAAAAGAACTACCCTACCCATTATCTTGAATTGGCTGTAGTAGTACATGCATTGAAGATTTGGACGCATTACCTATATAGAGAGCGATGTGAAATCTTCTCCAACCATAAGAGTTTAAAGTACTTTTTCACTCATAAGGAACTGAACATGAGGCAGAGAAGGAGGTGTGAGCTTATTAAAGATTTTTGAGTGCACTATCAGTTACCACCTAAGGAAAGCAAACGTGGTAGCTGATGTGTTGAGCAGGAAGTCTGTGGGACTAGCCCTGGTAGTTATGGAGATTCAGTATCCGATTATGATGGATTTGGAGAGACTCGGCATAAAGTTGGTCGAGAGTGATCAACAGGTATGTATTTCCAGTTTAGTAGTGCAGCCTACTCTGCAACAAATGATTAAAGCTGCTAAAAAAGACGATCCAGAGTTAGCAGAGGTAATGGTCAGAGTATAGAGTGGTCAGGGGGAGGAATTTTGTATTACAGATGATGGGACTTTACGGTTTCGTTCTAGATTATGTGTTCCTATTGATGTTAATATCAGAAAGACCATTTTAGAAGAGGCTCACAATCTTTGCACGCAGCTCATCCTGGCAACACAAAAATGTATAGGGATCTGTGAGAGTCTTATTGGTGGAGTGGTATGAAGAAAGAAATTGTCGAGTATGTAGCACAGTGTTTAACGTGCCAACGGGTAGAAGCTGAGCACCAGAGGCCGGTAGGTCAGTTGCAGCCACTTTTTATCCCAAAGTGGAAATGGGATCACATATCTATGGATTTTGTTTCAAGGCTGCCGTCGTCATTGCATGGCCAGAATGCAATCTTGATGATCGTAGATTGTTTGACCAAGATCGCCCATTTCCTTCCTATCAAGATTAGCTACTCTCTTAATAAGCTGGCAGAGATTTATATTCAGGAGATAGTTCATTCTCATGGAGTGCCAGTGTCTATAGTGTCAAATTGATACCCGTGTTTCACGTCACGTTTTTGGAAGAACTTACAAGAGGCGCTAGGGTTTCAGTTATCTTTCAGCACGGTGTTCCATCCTTAGTCAGACGAGCAGACTGAGAGGACGATACAGATATTAGAAAATATGCTTTGAGCATGCATGCTAAATTTGGGGGGTAGTTGGACTCAGTTCATGCCACTAGTGGAGTTTGCATACAATAACAGTTATTAGACCAGCATTGGCATGGCACCGTTTAAGGCCCTTTATGGTAGGAGATGTCATTCTCCTTTATGTTGGGATGATATAGGTGAGTAGCGAGTTGTGGGACCAGAGTTAGTGCTGCAAGCGTGTGATAAGGTTCGCTCATCAGAGATAGAAATAGTGCAGCTCAGAGCCGACAGAAAAGTTACGCCGATAAACACCAGAGGAAATAGGAATTTGATATTGGTGATCATATGTTTTTGAAAATAACTCCGTTAAATGGTGTTATCAGATTTGGAAGGAAAGGTAAACTTAGCCCTAGGTTCATTGGCCCGTTTGAGATTTTAGAGAAAGTGGGGTCGGTTGCCTACAAGTTAACTTTACCACCTGTATTGTTCAGGATACACAACGTATGTCATGTCTCTATGTTGAGAAAATACGTCCCAGACCCTTCTTACGTAATTAATTATGGTGAATTAGAAATCAGTGATTCGCTAGTCTATGAGAAGGTACTAGTACAAATTTTGGATAGGAAATAACAAGAATTACGTAATAATAAGATTCCTCTAGTGAAAGTTCCATGGAGAAATCACACAATAAAATAAGTTTCTTGGGAACTAAAGGAACAGATAAGATAGATATACCCGCAATTGTTTCATGGGATTTAGTTATTGTAACATCCTCAAAATTCTGACCATTTTTTTTATATAATAAATTACTCCAATACCTGCATGTAATGGGCACCCCCTATGCAGCTGAAAAACATAAATCACATAACCACATATACATGTATATACAATACAAGAATTCAATATTTTCAACCATAGCTACATAATACATCTCTCTCTCCAGTGTCAACTACCCAAAAACACAAAACCCTACACAAAACATACCCTATAACTAGGGTGACCAAATGATCTCTATCCGCGAGCCTGATCTGCTCGCCTAGCTAGCTCACCTGAAAAATGTTAAAGTAATGGGGTGAGTCGACGCTCAGTAAGTGGAAATATGCTATTACTAGTGTGTGACGACCAAGTCATAAAATTATAATAATAATATTTAAAATTGCATGATCTGGCAAATCTATAAAACATATGTATAAAAGCTTAAAACATTTGTATCATCTGAGCTTTTTATCATTCATACTGCTATAATATACTACATACAATAAAAACTATAAAATTGTATACATATATATAACTGTGATCTTTCCCTGGGACTCTGTATGTCATGATTTGATCCCTCATGACAGGGTTGTGCAGCCCGTAAGTGGGACTTAACCTGGTTGGCCCTCCAAGTAAGTCATCATACTCTACACTACCTCAGTCAGGCCAAACTGCATCCACTCCTAAGCGCGGAACTAGCTGCTACCTCGTCTAACCGGCCCCCTCTACCCAGTGTACTGGGGAGCTGCATCCTCTTTGAGCATGGTTAGACGACACCCACACACTATTTGAGATATGTGGTTGCACTCTATCTGTATATAGCAACGGTACCGTGCTCTGTAAACTGTATCTGTCTGTAATAACTCCATAGGGATCTAATACTATATAAGTAGGTCTATATATATATACCTTTGCTGTTTTCATTATGTTCCCAAAATAACCATAACGCTATAATTTTGTACTGTAAAATTTGAGTAACTGTAGCATCTCGATGCTATAACTGTATAATCTGTCTTTATAAACTGTGTTATGGTATTCAGGAAAATATAACATTCTGTAAAAACTATGATATACTGAACAGAATAAAATCTATATAAATCTGTCAGTTAATCATCTATGAATAACTGTATATACATGCAATATAACACGATATACTAAAGTACTGTATAAATTTTACATCGAGTAAATATCTACTCAGGCCACACAACATTAAAACATTCGTTATGTAGAAACTACATAATAACTTGTATATATTTATCTACGAAAATTCTGTTTATATTCTTAAAACCCTAGCATAGCCTATTTCCCTTACCTTATCTCTGAAAAGCCCCTATTGTACTCTAACCCGATACCCACAGGGTTCTTCACTCAACACCCTGAAAACCACATACCCTAAAACAAAATATCAGTATTTTCTTACCTACAACATTTCTTATAACTACAAGGAAAGCATAATCTGAATAAAATACCTTACCCTGGATTTGGGATGAATTCCAAACCAACTTCTCCCACGATCAGCTCTTGCAGACTTGCAGAGAACTTTACCAGGAGCATCGTGGTGGCCTCGAATTTTTGATCCGGCGAGAAACGGGCCTAGAATCGAAGAGAGAAGGAGGGAGAGGCATTTTTTAGAGAGAGAAAGAGTTTTTGCGCCAAAATTCTACAGAAAAATCCAGGTTTTTAACTATTTACAAGGTCGAATTTGTCGATGAGACACGTCACCTCGTCAATGAGTCCTTTAATAATTTCTCGATGAACTTCCTCCCTCGTCGACAAATTTCAGACTGTCCTAAAAACCCTTCTCAATATTTTCTCGTCGACGAGGCATGACTTTGTCAACAAGGCCTACTTATGAGTTCGTCGACGAGGCCCTGTGTAAAATTTTTGGGTTATTCTATGCAAAATGCAATGTCGTCGATGAAGCCTGCTGCCTCCTTCCGTTTCTGTTTCCATTTCCCTCTCTCTTTAATATTTAAATATCATTATTTTTCGGGTCGTTACAGTTATAACCAAGTAAAGTGTACGTAAATTATGTAATGTTTCTTTTGCAGGTTAGCCAGTATATGTATTAGTTTAGTTAGTATGTAGTCTTTTACTTTTGGGAGAATTTTTATTTTATGTATGTAATCTCCTAGAACTCTGAATGTAATCACGGTATTCCTCCTCCATAAGTGAGGGTAAGTAACAAAATAAGTAGACTGTTTGTTTTTAAGGGATAGTGAATCATATGGATAGTAAATTTCGACGACGATATTTTATGAGGGGAGAATGTAGAGACCCGAAGAAATTATAATGATTAAATAATATGGAAAAGGAGAGAGAAGGATAAATTGAATTTCATATGTAACAAGGGTCTCGTCGACGAATGCAGCATGTTCGTCGATGAGCATGCTTGAGGAGATCGTCGACGAGGACACGTGTCTCATTGACGAGAAGATACCGAGAAGCTATTTTTTAGCTCTGAATTTCATCAACAAGGAATAAGCGTTTGTCAACAAACTCCCTTCTTGGCCTCGTTGACGAAGTGCATGGCTCGTCGATGAGTGCAGGTGTATAAATAGCCAAAACTCGATTTTTCTGTTGAAAAATTCACGAAAAATCTCTCTCTCTCTCATGTTCGTCCCTTCCCCTTCTCTCTAAGATTTTGGGCCGGATTCTTGCTGGTTCGACGATTCGAGACCACCACGACACTCTTGGGAAAGTTCTCTTTAAGTCTACTAGAGTGGATCGCTGGTGGGGTTAACTTGAATTTCATCCCAAATTCAAGGTAAGACTTTTTATTCAATAGTTGGCTTTTTCACAGTTGTAGGAATGTAGTACTCAAAGAACTACTGAAGTTTTGTTCGGGGAGATATTGTTTTTGTGTGTTGAACGGGAAACCCTGCGGGTGTAGGACTAAACACTATAGGGGCTTTTCGATAGTCAGGTAAGGGAGTAAACTAAAGCAGTCATTTTCCATTAAAATTATTATTATTTAATAACGGATTAATTTTCAAAAAGCATGTGTTATATATATGAGTATGTTTGTTGAAATGTATATTTGGGAAAATACTGTTGTTTCACATGAATATATATTTTAAGTATGGAATGTCAAAAAATGTGATTTCATAACGAAATCCATGATTTTATTCAGTTTGTGTAGCATGAATATTATTTTTACGCCTATTATGTTATGTTAAGTCAATTTTACAGGAAAAGTATATTTGCAATTATTTCAGGAATAACATGATAATATAGTAAGCCATGATTTCAGAATATATGATAAACAGTTCATTTATACAGATCAGTATATACGATATGTTTGGCGCAAGGTCGTGATTGATAGCCGGGGCAAGGCCGCAGTTACGTATGTTTTCAGCTCAAGGCCGTAGTTATGAATGTAATTGGCGCAAGGCAATAATTATTTATGTTATTACAGAAAAATGCTATCAATCTATTTATGTTAAACAATATATTATCATGTACTATATGTTATTAGAACCCAAATGATAGTTCAGATCAGTTTCAAGAGCATTGTACCGTAGCTATACAGTTTAGTTCAATTCAGACTTGTGCTAACCGCCCCTGCTAATAGAGGGGGTGGGAGATGGATAGTTGATGTGGCCGTCAATGTAGAGTTGTAGACGTCCACCTGACAGTTCAGACCAAGGTGTGGCGGGCTCATCGCACTTACAGACATTTTTGACTCGGCAGTAGTTGACCAACCATTGTCGGGTCCCGCCTTCGAGTTTTACAACCCATCATAAGGGGTAATACATGACAGTAGCTAGCTATAAATCTTAGGTAAATTTTAGAATTACTAGTTATATCGGATGATTTTATGAATAGTGAAATGCAGTATGATTTAGTAAACCATGAAATTGTATGTTTACTCAGTTATGTTATTATCAGTATTTTCAAGTAAGTGATATTGAAACGCCCCAAACCCTTAAACACGAGCCCGGTGCGTTATTCCTGATCATATCCCTGATAAATCATGATCCATAACATACGCAGCAGAAAATATAAACAAAATCTCCATGTAACATAACACCAGAGTTTACTATTTCTAACTATAATCCATATTGAATCATCCAACACCTGCATTTCCATAAATACGTAACTCCCGAAACAATTCAGTATTTTCACAACCATTCCGTTCTCAACAGGCTTAAAACATAAAAACTTAAAACATAAATATTTACATTCCCCAAAGTATTATGAAAATATACCCTTTTTATTTAAGTTCCTCAAATATACCCTCGAGCTCACTAAGCTCGACCTCGAGGATGTCCTGAAAAATAAATACATTTATATTCGGGTGAGACACATCTCAGTAAGGGAAGAAACCATGCATTAAAATAGTGTGTAGCCAACATGAGTTTATATATGACATATTATTTAACATTTGAAAATCATTAACATAATTTCTGAAATCATTCCCTGAACCTAATCAAACACATGCAAATGTTTAACCCATGAGATTACCCGAGGATAGAGGTGATTACCCGCCCATATAAGTAGCACCCCTCTGCTCTGAAATTTAGGCAACCCAAAAGTCGCAGTTAAAGCATACCAAGGCACTCACCTTACTCAGTAAGCCCTTAAGTGATAAATTAATCTTGTACTCATACCATTCAACAATAGCTTACTGGCAAAGGTCCTAAGGATAGGGAAATCTACCCGCCCATACAAGTAGGTTCCCTCTACCCTAGTACGTTATGCGGCTACTGCCACATCTGTAGCTACTAGTCCACTCGCCTTACTCAGCAAGCCCTCAGGCGAAGAGTATGCCTCGCCCAATTGTAACATATTCTACATACCTACATACTTCTAATATCATAATACATCATTCTTTCTATCATTATTCAATCATACACATATGTTCATATTCATGGCTTAACATTGCATTGCATTTCACTTTAAGTGACTCTTTCCCATTTTTCATTGTTCACATTTCACATTTCACATTTCATTTCCATTCCATTCATTTCCTTTTTCATTTCATTTTCATTTCATACTCATTTTTATTTTAATTCATAAATACTCGGCATCTTTCCAGCCGTGGTTGGTTAGCTTCGGCATCCTTTCAACTGTGGTCGGCATCTTTTCAACCGTGGTCAGCATCTTTTCAGCCGTGATTGGTTAGTTTCGGCATCCTTTCAGCCGTGGTTGGCATCTTTTCAACCGTAATTGGTTAGCTTCGGCATCCTTTCAACCGTGGTTGGTTAACTTCGGCATCCTTTCAGCTGTGGTTGTTTCCATGATTGTGTTAACACTTACATGCAGCATATCTCATATATCATTTTCATGCTTATATCATTTTCTGTATATCTTGCATCTCGTATATATAACATAATTCCACACAAAATTCTATTTTACTCATACCACACAATTTAGCAATAAAACTCATACACTGCCTGTAAAATAAGTCAACCAACATTTAATGTTTATATTCTAAAAATACCTTTTATTTCTTACATAAATACTCTGAAATATGTTTCCACTTTCATCAGTTCATTTTCACATATACATGTCTAATAAACAACCCTAAACTCGAAAAGAAATATAATTAAAATGGGTGGCAATTTACCCATACTTAATAATTACATGTACATATAAAACAATTTATTTTTCCACTAAATTCATAAAACTTCTCATTTAATATATATTTTTCCCCTTATCTGGTTTCTTGAACTACATCAACAGGGACTCCAAAAAATACATGCGGCACTCACCCAGACCCTAAAATTAAATTCCTAGTTCTAATAAATTATTCCTGAATAAAATATTATTTAAATATTTCCTAGGGCCATAATTCCTAAATAAATAATAATACCCTTAAATTTAGCCAAATTGCTAAATTTTCTAAATTTCACTCTCGCTTTGGAGTAGGGCCTAGAAAATCCCAATTGAAAAATTACCTACATCAAAATGACGACTAGGACCCCATGGTGGTGTCCAATCGTCGATTTAACCGCATATTAACGGCGAAATTGAGAAAATGAAAAAAAATTACCTTTCCCCAGGAGCAATGTCTAAGCCGTTCCCATGAAAAATCTGTTCAAGTATAAATGTCGACAACGGAACAAGGATTCCAACGACACTTTCCGTTTCCCGATCTGTCACAAACTCGCCGAGTAATTCAGAGAGAGAAAGAGAGGGACGGAGGTGGCTAGCGTGCACAGGAAATATTCAGGGGGGGGCGTTTTGTTCTGTTTCTTCTTTCTTCTTCTTCTTTCTTTAACTTTACTCTATAGATATATACATATATATATATATTATTTTAACTTATACTTATCATATATATATATATATTATAATAACTTACTTGTATATATCATTCTAATTAGTTTTTTTTTAAATCCAATGTAAAAATATTTAATTTAATAACTAATTATTTAATTATTTAATTTATCTTAATTTAATTTAATTTCTTTATTTTTATTTTTTTTTCTTCTTTTTCCCACGCCATTCCTTTTATTTATTTATTTATCTGTTATTTTATTTATATATATATTTTCTAATTATTTTAATCCTTTTAAATTTTTGGGTCTTTACAGATATGTACTGTATATTTATTATAGCGCGTAAATATTTATGTTGCCACACAACTGTATTTAGTTTATTTCCCTTACTCAAAGGTGTCTCACCGCAGCTTAAACCATTTCAAGGAACCCAGGAAGATAGACGGACCAAGCCCGCCGTTGAGATAACCTATATTACCCTACTAGGTGGGTTAGTGTTTGAGTTAGGATCAGTAGGATTTTGTTGTGAGATCCTAGATGTATCTTTTGGTGTTTTTGAGGAATGTATATATACATTTAAACATCATATGGTGGAATGTAGGTACTTTGGTATATTTTATTTTATGGTTGACTGTATGAAATTTATGTTTACTATTGCTTAGGTTTCCGCTGTGTATGACAGGTGTATCCCTTTTACCCACGGGTTTCGGGTTGACTTTATTATGTTGTTACTTAATGGTATCAGGGTGTTTAACGTGATTAATTATACAGTAAGGTAAGCAGACCGTTACAACCAGTCCATACCCAAAATAATATCAAAGTCATGCATATCAAACGTAATAAGACTAACTGGTAGTACTCTCTCCTAAATTTCTACGGGAAAGTCATGAATTACCTTACTGAATACGACTACCGACCCTGAAGGCGTAGCCACCACCAGTTCATAATCTAACTGTTGATTCTCAATGCCACAAAGTTTAACAAATCCTCAGGAGGTAAAGGAATGTATTGCCCCCGAGTTGAATAGTATAACAACTTTATTGGAAAGCATGTAAATGGTACGTGTGACAACATCTTCTGCATTCTCTGCATCGCCAGGAGTTAGGGACTGTATAGTTATGTCCTTGTTTGAAAACAGTTTCATAGATTGCACATTTTCGATACTATAATACATAAATTCCTGATAATAGATAAGTCAGCATCATTACAAGTGAGAGTTCCCGAGGTTAGGGTAGGGTATAGGCCTCAAACCTATGACTTTGCCCATTAAAGCATTTAAATCATGTATATGCATATTCATAACACCGTCCAGCTTGAAACTATAATAATTATGCCAGTAACTCCCCATGGCAAGGGTTGTGCGATAAGAAAACACTAATCGAGCCCTGTTCGTGCAGGCATTGTCAGGCATCATAATATACTGCAACACAACTTGGTGATCACCCCCTGATCCCTTTTGACCAGTGGCCCTCCTTACCAAGCCGACTACTACATACCCACACTGAAAAATAACTGCGTGTGGTTGTAGTGTATCTCTGTTTTGGCAATGGTACCGAGCCTACATAATATTCATATACTATTGAGCTTCTTATGCTCTTTGTAACAAGCTACAGTTCCAATATCATATATATAATTTAAATTAAAACATAATAACCTGTGCAATTCCAATATTTTTACAATCTCATTCATGCATACTTTTATTCATACTTTGATAAAAATCGGCTCATAACCTCTTAGTTTTACCCTTGTCTTATACTTGGCACAGTATCTAATTGGCACCTGTTTTCTGCATTTTCTAAGAATTACTTGGAACCTTAGTCCCCATAGTTCATATACATACATCTCAAATCAGTATAGGTTCAATTCATATCATACGTCACACTTATTTGATCAAATATACAATTCATATAAATGGGTTCGTAAAATATCATTTCTGCTGCAATTTAAGAGTTTCAAGCATCTCCTACTATAGTTTTAGTGCAAATAAAATAATTTTAAGAAATTTGGAGATCATATGCCAAAAACCTCATTTTTCACAAAAACCGTAAAATCGTGAAATCGTAAGAATCGGCATTTATACCTAGTAAAACTTTGCAAATAAATAGTCAACAAGTACATATAAACACAAGCTACATATCCTATGGTTTCGTTTTTTAAAAATACTTATGTAAACAAATCCCCTTACCTTTTAATGTAAAAATCAAAACATGAATGAATCGGTCCAAAACAACGACATAGAAACCTCAAAACCTTAAAATCGAAGAACAATGCTTCAATATAATCCTATTTACTATAGATCTACCGAATCGAAAACGAATTCGAATCCTTACCTCGATTTTAGGGAAAATCCTGAAAATCCTCAAAATGACGATTAGATTCGCTATAACTATAGAGCTTCCTTGTCACGGTCTGCTATTTAACTATTTTTTTTTTATATATATACTATAACATTTAAAATGCTCTGATACCAAATTGGATTAAACTCAATCATCAACCTAAGCAGCAAGAAGCAGAAATCCAATAAACATAACCATACGTAGTTATATATGATACCAGAGTACTAAAGTGTTTCCCAAAATATACATACATGTCTGTTTTCCAGAATACCCTTAACTGGTTAGGGTTATACAGAAATACTCCCAAAAATACTCACACTACTGTCAGGGCAATACCGAGACCCCTCTATCTGTGAGCCTGATCTGCTCGCCTACCTGGATCACCTGAAAAATGTTAAAGTAATTGGGATAAGTCAACGCTCAGTAAGACGAAATATGCTATTACTAGTGTGTGGTAGATGAGTTACAATACTGTGAAAATTTATTACTATATGGTCATATATGATTGAATCTGTAAAGTACAATACCAGTAATATAATCTTCATATTTTACCTGTTGCTTAACATTTCTGTGTTTTTGGTTTCTACTCAAAATACTGCTAATATATATATATATATATATATATATATATATATATATATACATAAACTTCCCCGCGGATAACTGTGTGTCATGATTTAACCCCTCATGACAGGGTTGTGCAGCCCGTAGGCGGGATTTACCCTAGCTGGCCAACTAGGAATAAATTACTATACTTCATAGTTTAATCAGCTCTCCTCTACCCATATTTGATGGGGAGCCTGTCCACTCGTGGATTCTATGCGATCGACCTTTATACCACGTATTATCTGAATAGGTGGTTGCACTCTATAAACTGTATATAGCTACGGCACCGTGCTCTGTAACTATATGGTTCAACAAGGTTTGATACTATATAATACATCTCTATATATAACTATATATTTTACCATGATTCTATAATAACCGTATAAACCATGACGCTATAGAAAACTGTATCTATATCAACTGTGTTTTTGTAATTAACTGCAAATCTGTATGTCATGGTACTATAAAACTGTATAATCATGGTATTTCTGTAATTGCTGTAAAATACATTCACTATCTGTATATTCTGTAAAACACATCTCTGAAAAATACTGTAAAGCATGTTTCTATACTATATATATATTCTCAAGCCACACAATAATTTTAAAACATATTAATCATACTTGATAAATTGTATAAGTCTCTGCTGTGAATAATACTCTCGTGAAACATTTATAATTTATACTGAAATCATACTCAAAAAACCTAGCATAGCATATTTCGCTTACCTGATTTATGCTAAAACCCTCCTATTGTAACGGGTCCTACACCCACAGTGTTCTCCATTCAACACCCTGAAAACCCTAAATCTCAGAAGAAAACATTACTATTTCTACGTCTATTACATTTCTTACAACTGCCAGAAACTCAAATTCCGAATAAAGACCTTACCCTGGATTTGGGATGAATTCTGACTTCGTTCCACCAACGATCCGTTCCGGCAGACTTGAAGAGAACTCCGCCGGGGACGTTATGGTGGCTTCAGATCGTCGATCCGACGACTGACGGGGCCGAAATCGAAGAGAGAAGAGGGAGAGGCCGTAGGAGAGAGAGAGAGAGAGAGAGAGAAAAGAGCGGTGCTAAAATTCTACGTAAAACTGAGTTTAAGTACTATTTATATTGCGGGATTCGTCGACGAGCCACGTCACCTTGTCGACGAGTCCTTCAATAATTTCGTCGACGAATTTTAGTCTGTCCCAAAAAACCTTCTCGGTATATTCTCGTCGACGAGGCATAGCTTCATCAATAAGGTCCCCTTATGCACTCGTTGACAAACTCCCTGTGTTCCTCGATGAGGCCCTGTGGAAAATCTTTTGGGTTATTCCATCCAAAATGCAATGTTGCGAACGAACGCTTCACGTTCATCGACGAAGTCGGCTGCCTTCTTTTGTTACTGATTCCATTTCCCTTCTTCTTTATTATTTAAATACCATTATTACTCGGGTCGTTACATTCCTCCCCTAATCCACGCAGAAACCTTCGATCGTAGAAATAGACGATGAACGAAGAAGGGTCGTAGAGAGAAAGAGAAAAAGAGAGAGAGAGAGAGAGAGAGAGAGAGAGAGAGAGAGAGAGAGAGAGAAAGAGAAAGAGGGAGAACTTGTTGGTTCTAGAGAGAGAGAGAGAGAACTTTTGGGTTTTCTAACCCCTTAAGAAACCAAAATGATATTTATAGAGCCTTTGACCAAGACAAATTCGTCGATGAAGCAGCGCCTTCGTCGACGAGCCACTTGGACTGTTCGTGGACGAAGCTCTTCATCAATCGACGAACTCCATCCAGATATTTTCTTGGTTCGCTCGGTATTTCTTCGTCGATGACGCATTGAATTTCGGTGATGAAGAACTGAAGGGACTTCATCGATGAATATATTGGTTTCCTCGACAAACCCTACTGATATTCATTTTTTACCCTTTTCTTAATTATTTTCCTTATTTACGGGTTCGGAACTCTACATATGTGTATAGACTAAACACATAATTTAAACACACATGCATATACCAATAGAAATGCATTTCCATATATATGATCCCTTGATCTTTTTCTCTTAAACATACATAATGTGACCACATGTAATGACCTGTCCAATTTCCACATATATATTTTTCCACATATTAGCCTACCAATAATCATAACTGCCATATACAAAATCCACACAGACCAGTGGATGCTAGGAAATAAACCTGTCATATGAACCTGACACCCTAGCAGCGAAAGGCTACAACATATACATATCAAATAGTCCAACAAACACAATACTAGAGTTATACAAAAATCTATCATATTCAAATACACGCATCCCAACATGAACATAAAGTTCCCTAGGATCACTACCCCAAAATCCGTTTGACCCTAGTTGAACGACTTACCCTTCTAGCAGGGTAGATCACGTGACCACTATCGCTGCGGACCTCTATTCGCTCCCCTACTTGGATTCCTTAAAATATTTTAAAATTGGGGTGAGACACCTCTCAGTAAGGGAAATAAACTAATATCAGTGTGTGACAACATGAGTATTTCACGTGTCATAAGCATATACTGTTCATAAATCATATATGAGAAATCTGTCTGATAAATATTGAATAAACATATTTGAAAGTAATATACATGTCATGATATATCTGTACATGTAAAACATCTTATATCACTGTATAATACGTGAAATAAATCCCAGGATGGATAGCTAGTTAATGTCATGTATTACCCCCATATGACTGGGTTGTGTGGCCCGAAGGCGGGACCTAGCACTAGCTGGCTGACCATGCTATATCAATATAAGTCTGTAAGTACGATGGGCCCGCCCCACCCTGGTCCAGATTGCCAGAAGGATGTCTACAACTCTACACTGAAGCCACATCGACTACCAATCTCCCATAGCCCATTCCAGCATGTGGTAGCACTAACATAATCTTAATACATATATAGCTACGGTACCATGCTGCTGAACTAAACTAAACTAAGTCATCCGGGTACTGATATCATATACTATATTTCATATGCTGAATATAATCATTTCACCATAATATTTGACATAATAATATTTTCATAAAAATAACATATCTTTCATTATGACCCTTGCGCCAACATTTCATATCATATCATATAAATTAATTGCCTTTACACCACTTTATATAAATTATGGCCCTTGCGCCATTTCACATAAATTACGGCCCTTGCACTGTTTCATAAATTACGTCCCTTGCATTGTTTCACACAAATTACAAAAAATATAATTTTTGTACTGTTTTAACCATTTCCTGAAAACAATAATAGCATGAAGGTTCTAAAAATATAACATTTTACCATCACGTAAATCATAAAATTCTATACCCATGCCATACAAAAGTAAATCATGTTCTACTCATAAAATCTGCTCTGAAATCATTTTCCCTGATTAAATGTATTAAAACAATCTCCTGTTAACAAGAGTAAATTTTTCAAACATATTTCAATGCTATACATAATTTCCTGGAATTAAAATGCTATAAAATAATAAATATTTCCATGAAAAATACTTAATTTATTCCCTTATCTGGTTTCTTGAACTACACCAACAAAAATCCCAAACTGATGTCTGTGGCGCTCACCCGGACCCTGAATCAAAAGTCCTTCCATTAAATCAATCTTAAATAAAATACTTTTTTAATATTTCCTAGACCCATAAATTCCAAATAAATAGTTATACCCTCAAATATAACCAATTTACTTAATTCCTCAAATCTCACTCTCGTTTTGGAATGGTGCCTAAGAAACCCAAAGTGAAAATTTACTCCAACCAAAATGACGACGACAGCAACTAGGACCCCGTGGTGGTGCCCAATTGTCAATTTGGATGAAGATATAAGGAGAAATTGAGAAAATAAGGAAAGATTACCTTACCCCAAGAATGGTGCCTACGCCGCTCCCACAACAAATCCGCTCTAGTAGAAATGTCGGTGGTAGAGTTAGAAATCCAACGACACCTTCTGTTTCCCAATCAGCCAAATATCCATCAATAAATTGAAGGAGGTGGGAGAGAGACGGAGGTGAGCTAGAGAGAGAGATTTAGAGGGGGGGGCTATAGCTTCCCCTCAAATGCATTTCAAATGCTTCCTAAAGCTTTGCTTCAGGAAGCTTTGATATATATTTATATATATATTAATATAATAATAATAATAATAATATCAATATCATTATTATTATAATATTTAATTAATAATAATTTAATTAATTAATTATTTTAATTAATATAATTAATTATTTAATTTATTAATATTTTTATTTTTATTTTTATGATCCACTACACCCTCGTGTAATAATTATTTTTGGAGCGTTACACCACACGTATTGCCCCGACCCTCTAGGTGGTCCCGAAGTGCCACTATACATATGTAACATGCATATCTCTGATACCATACATATACTACACGCCCAAATAAGGGGAAAACGGGCGTTCCATACTAATATTTATAAAAATACATAGCAGAAATACATGCATCATCTAATCCTTACCAGAGTATCTAGACTACTTTCCATATACATCCATACATAATTAAGACATAATCTATTAATACAATCCCCAAAAGAGACAAACACTGACTTAATATCTCACTAGCTCTAACAAGGACTGTCAGCTATCTAACTCAACCCAAATGAACACTAGGCTCGATCCCTCGGAGGACCTAAGAATACATTTGTATTCTAGGGTAAAACATTTTTCAATAAGACGGATTACATTATCATCAGTGTGTGGTTAACATGAGATTTTATGTTTACATAATACTGTTAACATTAATCATTTAACTGCATTTTAAAACTGTACTGAAATGTATATATGAAAATACATGCTTTCATAATAACATATTGTTGGCTCAATTGCCCTTTCTACAATAAATGTGCCCATACTATAAGATACAGCTTGGTGTGAAGGATTAGCATCGTCACACTATCACATACATGTGTCACATGCTTCCCTCCATAACGGGTTATGCAGCCCAAAGGCTGGACCTAGCAAATAGCTGGTCGACTATAGCTAAGTCAGTCGTAAAGTAGTACAATGGTGCCTACCCAATGCCCGAAGGCTGAGTCATTCGGGATTACTGCATCGGATGGAGCCCTAGAAAACCTATGGGGAGTACTTTACCCAAGTCACTAATCGCCTTTCCTATCCACACTCTTGGTATGTGGATTGCACCTTTACATATATTTAGTTACGGTACCCAGCTTTTACATGAGAACATAATAACATGGCTCTCCTATCATATATGACAATTTACATCGTATAAAATTGTAATTATAATTCATTTCATAAAAATGTACATATCTTTACTACATATCTGCTGGATAATAACTCGGTAAAAATAAGCATATCATATCTCATATCTCGGCATATAGCCATTACATTTCAGTATTTCACAAAACCTACTCATTTAATGTGAATTAAAAAATATACTCATGCCACACAGTTTTTCATCTTATAATTCATAAATAAATCATCCGCTTGATAAAGTAATTTTTGCTGCTAAAACTAGGGCATGAATATCTCCAGGTTGTTATTTTGTTAAATATACATATAAAGCTAAATATGAGAAAAATAGAGAAAATCAACCCTACCGTCTTTGGTTAATTTTAAAATAAGCTCATGGTTTGAAATAACGATTTCCTAACTAGTGAAAACGTTCAAAAGGACCTATACTATACTTTAAAAATATCATATTTAAATTTAAACGGTTGGTTTCAAACATAAAGTTGATTAACCGAACCCTAGGCCCGAAAACCTTAGAAAAGTTGTAACTAAATATATAAAAATCACTTTAACATTTTATTTGGTTAAAACTCTTAAATATAGCTGGCATAATATAATCCCCTTACCTGATTCCTAGAAATGACTCGAGACACTCGAAAATCGAACCCGAACTTTTCCCTGAGTTCTAGAATCTACTCTGCTAGACTCATAGAGATTTACCCCCTGATTCTCATGGTAACTTCCAATCATAGAAATGGGTGACAAACGACGAACGATTGAAGAGAGAAGGACATTGGGCGTGGGTTCTAGAGAGAGAGAGAGATTTTTAGATTTCTTAATGAAGAAGCAAACAAAAATCATATTTATAGCCTCTTGGCCTGATCAAATTCGTCAACGAAATGATGTCTTCGTCGACGAAACCTAAACTTGATATTTTCATACGTTATGGATCTCTTCATTGACGAGGCTCTAAATTTCAGCGACGAAGCACAGAAGAGTCTTGGTCCACGAGAACATTGGCTTCGTCGATGAGGCCTGCTGCTCCATGTTGAAATTTTCCTTTCTTCCTTTCTTATTTAATTTCCGGGTTCGGGTCTCTACACCACATAAATGGAAACATGCACCTCCACACATATTAAGACATGCATATACTATATGCTCACAGACTCCTACACAGATAATATGAACATGCTATGGTGACATGCAAAGAAACGCGTGCAATTGGGTATGTGTTTTTCTAATTAATGTATTTGCGCATAAAAGCACTCACTTGTGCTTCTTATACAGCAACATGTCTTAATCCATGCATATACGTATTCATCTATATAAACTCACATTCCAACGCGCACGAGAGAGAGAGAGAGAGAGAGAGAGAGAGAGAGAGAGAGAGAGAGAGATGCTTCACAGTAGGTGGAGATTAGGTATGAGACCAGGCTTCATGCTCTTGAAGCCTCGAGCGAGGAGTGGAGTAGGGCTATAAAAGAGTTGAGCTTCTGCATGCTCAAGCTTGACTCAGTAGAGTAAGAGCTCAGTTGAGACTTGGGCTCGAGCTGGATTCGATGTCACGACCTATTATTTAACTAGGTTTTTTATTTTTATTTTTTATACTATGTCATTTAACATGCTTTGATACCATACTGGATTAAACTCAATTATCAACCTAAGCAGCGAGAAGCGGAAATCAAATAAACATAACCGTATATAACTATATACAATACTAGAGTGCTAAATTGTTTCCCAAAATATACATACATAACTGTTCCCCAGAAATATCCTCAATTGGCTAGGACTATACAAAAAAAATACTCACTTTAATATCAAGGCAATACAGAAGCCCCTCTATCTGCGAGCCTAATCTACTCGCCTACCTGGATCACTTGAAAAATGTTAGAGTAATTGGGATGAGTCAACGCTCAGTAAGACGAAATATGCTATTGCTAGTGTGTGGCAGATGAGTTACAATATTATGAAAATCTATTTCTCAAAATATTTCCTTTCAAAATATCTTCTCCAAAATATCTTCTTTAAAATATCTCTTTATTTATTTATTTATTATTCATTATTTATTATTATTTATTATTATTATTTTTTTCGAGGTCGGGTTACTACAATCTCCCCTCCTTATAAGAATTTCATCCCCGAAATTCACCAACTAACACCAAGCATACTCTACCTTACGTCGAAGACCTATAGAAGAGTCGGCAGCCACCTTCAAAGAAGCTCTGGCCCGAATTTATTATCTACCCTCGCTTATGGTGGAGGAATACGGTGGTTACAATGTGATGCTTCGGAAGATTACACACACACACAAAACTCTCCCAAAGACCATACCACCTATACTACTATACATAACTACGTACCATCCGAAAATAACCGAGGTATTTCCCTAGTCCGTAACTGTTGAACTTTCTGATCTAATATCAGTACGGGTACCTTCTCATATGATAAAGCCTCATTAATCTCTACAGGTTCATAACTCAGCACGTGTGAAGGATCCAAGACGTACTTTTTCAGCACCGAGAAGTGAAACACGTCATGAACTCTAGATAGTGCTAGAGGTAAAGCCACTCAATAAGAAACCGAACCCATCCTTTTCAGGACTTCAAAAGGCCTGATATACCGAGGACTTAACTTCCCCTTCTTTCAGAACCTCATCACCCCTTTCATCAGAGCGATCTTAAGAAAAACCATATCCCCTACCTCAAATTTCAGCTCTCAACGACGAGTATCAGCATAACTCTTTTGCCGACTTTGAGCTACGTTGATTCTTTCCCTAATTAACTCGACCTTTGCAGAGGCCTGCTGAACCAGTTCCCGACCCAGTACCTGCCACTCACCTACATGATCCCAAAACAACAGAGATCGACACCGGCGACCATATAGTGCCTCATAAGGTGTCATCTCTATGCTAGCCTGGTAACTATTGTTATACGCAAATTCGACAAGCAGTAGATACCGTATCCAACTATCACCAAAATTCAATACACAAGCCCGCAACATATCCTCCAACACCTTAATAGTCCTCTCAGACTGTCCATCCGTCTGCGAGTGGAAAGATGTACTGAACGTCAGTTGTGATCCCAAGGCATCTTGTAGACTCTTCCAGAAACGAGACATAAAACGAGGATCTTGGTTTGAAACAATAGAAACAGGAACACCGTGTAGTTGTACAATCTCCTGTACGTATAGCTCTGCCAACCTATTTAGAGAATAGCTGACTTTGATTTGTATGAAATGTGCAGTCTTCATCAGCCGATCTACTACAACCTATATAGCATTCTGTTCATGCACCACCGCAGGTAATCCCGTCACAAAATCCATCGAAACGTGCTCCCACTTCCACTCGGGGATGACAAGTGGCTGAAGTGGTCTTGCTGGCCTTTGGTGCTCTGCTTTGACCCACTGACAAGTCAGACACTGCTCTACAAAACGAGCGATCTCTTTTTTCATGTAAGACCACCAGAAAGAATCCCTCAAATCCCGGTACAACTTCGTGCTACCAGGATGCACAGTGTAAAACGAACAGTGTGCCTCCTCTAGAATGACCCGTTTAATCACAGCATCATTCGGTACACACACTCTGTTGCGAAATCTCAATATCCCATCACATGAGATACTGAAATCTGGCTTCAACCCATTATGAACTCCTTCCATAACCTCAACTAACTCCAGATCCTCTTTCTGCGCCATACGAATCCTCTCCTGTAAGGTCGGCTGCACCACCAAGTTGGCAAGAATAGCCTGATGATTTCTTTCTACCACTTACAAGCTCAACCTTTCCAGGTCCATACAAATCTGATGCTGAACTCCTGCTGCTGAGACTGACGCATCAATAGACTTCCGACTCAGAGCATCAGCCACCACATTAGCCTTTCTTGGGTGATAGCTAATAACACAATTGTAGTCTTTTATGAACTCAAGTCACCTACGTTGTCTCATGTTCAGCTTTTTCTGGGTGAAAAGGTACTTAAGACTTTTATGATTGGTAAAAATCTCGCACCTCTCACCATACAAATAATGCCTCTAGATTTTCAATGCAAACACTACCGCTGCTAATTCCATATCATGCATCGGGTAGTTCTTCTCGTATTCTTTAAGTTGATGAGAAGCGTAAGCAATTACTATGCCCTGTTGCATTAGAACCTAGCCAAGACCCTTCTTAACAGCATTAGTGTATATAACGAATCCATCATCCCTAGAAGGAATGGTCAGGACTGGAGCAGTAACCAGCCGCCTTTTCAGCTCCTAGAAACTCTGCTCGCAATCTTCGGTCCAATCGTTCTTCACGTTCTTTCTCGTGAGTCATGTCAAAGGACCTGCTAAACTGGAGAACCTTTCTACAAAACGACGGTAGTAGCCTACAAGACCTAGGAAACTTCTAACTTCCTGAACATTCTTCGGCCTCGCCTAGTCCACTATTGCCTCTATCTTGCTCGGGTCCACCGATACACCTTCCTTGGACACTACGTGACCAAGAAATGCAATATGCTCGAACCAGAACTCACACTTCTTTAGTTTGGAATATAATATCTTATCCCTAACCATTTGCAAAACCAACCTCAAATGAACTGAATGCTCTGCAGCGCTCCTAGAATACACTAGGATGTCGTCAATAAATACCACGACGAACCTGTCTAAATAATTGTGAAAGACCCTGTTCATCAGATCCATAAATGCTGCAAGTGCATTAGTCAAACCAAAAGGCATAACCATAAATTCAAAATGGCCATACCGGGTTCGAAATGCAATTTTCGAGACGTCCTCCTCTTTCACCTTCAACTGGTGATACCCAGATTGTAGGTCAATCTTGGAGAAAACCTGCGTGCCCTGAAGTTTGTCAAACAAATCATTGATGCTGGGTAGTGGATATTTATTCTTTATTGTTACTTTATTCAGTTTTTGGTAGTCGATGCACATCCTCATCAACCCATCCTTCTTCTTCACAAATAACACCGATGCTCCCCAAAGAGAAACACTAGGTCTATTGTACCCCTTGTCATGCAGCTCTTGCAGTTGTTCCTTCAATTCTCTCAATTCAGGTGGAGCCATTCGATACGGAGCTTTCGATATCAGTGTCGTACCTGGAGCTAATTCTATTTCAAATTCCACCTCACGGTCCTGAGGTAATCCTGGTAAGTCCTCTGGAAACACGTTAGGGAACTCGCACACCACAACAATCATCTCCAATTCCCGTTCTTCTGCTGAATGTCTTTCACAAATTCTGGATATCCTTGGCACCCTTTAAGGAGTAGTCTTCTGGCTTGCATAGCAGAAATGATACGTGGTGTAGAACGCACACACGATCCAAGGAACTGAAATTCTTGCTTTCCTGGTAGTCTAAACAACACCTCTCTCCTGTGGCAATCAATACTGGCATAACTGGAAAACAACCAGTCCATCCCTAGGATAATATCAAAGCCATACATGTCGTATACCACAAGATTAACTGGTAGTATCCTCCCCTATATTTCAATCGGGAAGTCCCGAACTACCTTGCTACACCTAACTATAGATCCAAACGGTGTAGCCACCACCAGTTCATAATCTAACAATTGCACTTCTAATCCACACAATTTAACAAAACCTCGGGAAATAAAAGAATGTGTTGCCCCGTAATCAAATAATACTTCAGCTTTATGAGAAAACATGTAAATGATACCTGTGACTACATCACCAGCGTTCTCTGCGTCGCCAGGAGTCAGGGAATACACCCTAGCCTGGGCGGTACGCCCTTGATGACCACCATGCTGCGCCTGAGTATTTCCCTTGTATGGCTATCGCGGGGCTCCACTGTTTCCCTACATACTATAGTCTCTCGCCTGGTGTCCTTGTTTACCATACCGTATACAAGCCCCCGTAGCCAACCAATAATGCCCTGGGTATCTCCCACAACACAACAAGCAACGTTGGAAACGCACAGTGTTCTGAGACGTACCACCACTGTTCTTCTTCCAGTTACCCTGTATCGTCCCAGATGAAGAACTGGGAAGCACTAACCTCTTCTTCGAGACCTGAACCTCTACATCCTCCAGTAGACTCTCCTTTGCCATAGTGGTTTTATCAACAGCGTAGTAAAGTCTTGCAACTACAAGATCGCCGTCTGCTTACGGATCTCGCTCCTCAAACCCCTCTGAAACTTTCAAGCCTTCTTTGCTTCATCAGGAATCATGAATGGAGCAAATCGAGACAGCTCATGGAATTTAGCAACGTACTGCTGCACTGTCAACGATCCTTGTATCAGATTTATGAATTCCTCCATCTCCGCGTTTCTAATTGTGGCCAAAAAATAACGTTCAAAAAAGAGTTCTTTGAATCGGGCCCACGTCAACACTATTGGTATCGGTCGGTGCTCTTCCATCTGCTTTACAGACACCCACCATCTTTTAGCCTCCCCTGCCAACTTGAACGTGGCGAAGGTGACTTTCCGCCTTTCAGTGCAGTTCAACACATCTAGGATCTTCTCGATCTCCTGGATCCAATTCTCAGCACGAACTGGATCTATACTGTCCATAAAAATTGAGGGCTTTAATCTAGTGAACTACTCAATGGAGCAACCCATCTCAGTCGTAGGACGATCCTGCCCCCTATTCATCTGCACTACCTCAGCCATAAGCTGCTGTGCAAAGTCACGCAACACACTAGTAGAGTCATTACTAGCCTCAGGGCCGGCACCCTCACTACTACCGCCACCCACGTTGGTCGTGATATCCCTGGATTCCATCCTAAAAATAATTACGAGAACCCAATAGAAAGGTAATAACCTACCCATCAACTACTACAATCACAATATAAGGTCAATTCTCCAAGTTCACATTCTTAACATTGACATACTATATAAATTTGACATCCTCATTCTAACTCGAATTTCACCGTTCTACTAGGAAACAAAATTGTCAATGGATTACCGTGATTTTTTGAACCTTTCGACTGATCCAGAAAAACACATTAGTCTATCAATGAATTTTCATCTCCAGATATACAAAGCAAAATCCAAGGTCTTATCCTTGTCCTATACTCTGGTATATTCTAGACTATCACAACTAGCAACTTCTTAATTCAGCACATATCCTAACCAGGCAACATGAATCAAATCATACTTCCGACTGGCTACGGGCTCTGATACCAACTGTAATGACCCGACCCTTTACACGGACCCAAGTGGCTACCAAACATACGGAATACCTGAATCTAATAAACATGCACCAACAACTCACCCTAAATAAGGACAAACGGGTGTAACACATACATAACTGGGATATATATGTTGCGGAAAAACATAAACATCCATCGGGATTTCCTATTAGACATATACCAGAATTTACTATCTGTAACATCAAATACAAACATCCATACTTAGAACATCACCAGTTCTTACAATCTCCCAAAAAGGTACTCCGAATAAGTCTATTACACAAATAAAATACTTACGTAATCAAAACTCAAAACAAACTCCCCAATCCCTCCAAGCAACTAGGACTGACGTCCAGAAGGACCTGAAAACAATGGTTGTATAATAGGGTGAGACACTTCTCAGTAAGGCGGAAGATATTACAATGAGTGTGTGACCATATTCTGTATTCAATTTAAAACCAATACATTAAATGAACATTTTCAATACTGAAATGCGAAAGATATATCAACATAAATCACATGAATTCCCCATAATAGCTTTTAAATCATGTATATGAGTGTTAGAGCAATGTCCAGCTTGGTATGATATAGTATGCCTATTTTACCCCGTGGCACGGGTTGTGCACTGATAACTCTAACAATGCCTTGTTCGTGCAGGCACTGTTAAGTATCTAATACATAGTTCGACTGCCCCCATCTAGTTTATTATTTCACCAGTGGTTTCATTACTCCTGCTAGCCGACTATCTATGTGTACCCACATTGATTTACATGTGTGGTTGCACTGTACCCTTCCAGCTGAGGAATATTCCCTGCCATTGAGGGTTATCTTTCAACCCCATAACTGAAGCTTTTTCAACTTCTAACTGGAGTATCTTTCAACTCCTTTGGTGGCAAGTTGTGATTCCATTCATCATATATACAATTTATACTAAAATAAACAACCTATGCAATTTTAGTATTTTCGTGAACTCATACAATTGCATCAGGTATAAACCAGCACATACCCTCTTGGTTTAACCCCTTTTTCGTACATAGCTCGGTATTTAATCGGCACCTATTTTCCACAATTTTAGATAGTATAATGGAACCTTAGTTTCTATAGTTCATATCTATATATACCATTGCATTATAAGTCCATTTAATAGCATATATCACGTTCGTTTCGTCAAAAACTGCTTTAAGGAGTAATCTGTTCAAAAAGTCATTTAAATGAAAAATGAGGGTTCAAGCCTCTCCTACTAGTAGTTTAAAGCAACTAGGTAAGTTTTTAAAACGTTTGGAGATCATAAGCAAAATCCCTAAATTTACCAAAACCGTAAAAATAATTAAACTGACACTTTTACCTGGTAGAATTTTGCAAACAAACAATCATAATGTACATAATAGTATGGACTACAGTTTTACCGGTTTAATTTTCAAAATAAACTGATGTAAACAAAATCCCCTTACCTTAAACCCAGAAATGGAGACACAAATGGTTTGGTCCAAAACAACGACCTTCGATCCTCGAAACCTAAAAACCACATAATATTACCTTACTGCAATTCCGACTACTATACAAATACCTAATTGAAATCGAAATCAGATCCTTACCTTGATTTTTGGGAAAAACCCGAAAATCCTCAAAACGACGATCTGATCCACTATAGTTGTAGACTTTCTCTTTCTAATCCACACAGGAACCTTCGATCGTCGAAACAGACGATAAACGGTGAAGGATCTTATAGAGAGAGAGAAAATGAGAAAAAAGAGAGAGAGAGAGAGAGAGAGAGAGAGAGAGAGAGAGAGAGAGAGAGAGAATGAGAGAATTTATAGAATAAAACCTAACTTAACGTTTAAGTAATCTAAATAAATTTCTCCTCCAAGATATTTATATACAAATATCTCAAAATATCTCATTTCAAAATATCGTCTCCAAAATATCTCTTTATTTATTTATTTATTATTCATTATTTATTTATTTATTATTTATTATTTTTTTTCGGGGTCGGGTTACTACAGTGAAAGATCAGGTATTCTTGAAGATACCTCCTCTGAGATGGGTTATGAGGTTTGGGAAGAAGGGCAAGCTGAGCCCTAGGTATATTGGCCATTTTGAGATATTAGAGAGAGTGGGGTCAGTTGCCTACAGGCTAGCTCTGGCACCAACTTTGTCCAAAATACACGATGTATTCCATGTAACTATGCTGAGGAAATACGTCCCAGACCCGTCCCACATAATCAATTATGCAGAAATAGAGTTTAAAGATTCATTAGCATATGAGGAAGCACTAGTACAGAACTTAGATCGTAAGACATATGAATTGCGCACCAAAGAAATTCAGTCGGTGAAAGTTTTGTGGAGAAACCATGCTATAGAGGAAACTTTGTGGGAACTTGAAGAGGAAATTAAACAGAAATACCCACACTTATTTAATGAATTATGGTATTAGTTAGTATGGTTAGATAAAGTTTGTTTAGTGTAGAGAGATATTATATGTTTGTATTTTAGATTATAGGATAGGTAATGTTTTGGTTTTGGGAGAATTTTCTTTTTGAGTATATTTGTAATCTCCCAGGATCTTGAATGTAACCATGGTATTCCTCTGCCATAAGTGAGGGTAAGTAATAAAATAAGTAGACACTTTTCTTCAGAGAGTAGTGTATGGTATGGATAGTAAATTTCGAGGACGAAATTTTTATAAGAAGGGGAGAATGTAGAGACCCGAATGAGTTATATTAATTAAATAATAAAAGGAGAAAGAAAGGAAATTGTAAAGGGGAGGTCATAGCAGGTCCTCGTCGATGAACACGAAGCGCTCGTTGATGAAGTCGCTTATTGGGATCGTCGACGGGGACACGTGTCTCATCGACAAGGAGATACTGAGATGCTATTTTCAGCTCTGAATTTCATCGACGAGGAATAAACGCTCGTCAACGAACTTCTTTCGTGGCCTCATCGACGAAGTGACATGTCTCGTCGACGAAGGCTAGTGTATAAATAGCCTAAACTCGAATTTTATGCAGAATTCTCATGCGAAAACCATCTCTCTCTCTTCTCTCTCTCTCTCTCTCTCGCTCTCTCTCTCATTCGTCCCCTTCCCCTTCTCTCTAAGATTTTGGGCCAGATTCTTGCTGGTTCGATGATCCGAAGCTACCACGACACTTCTAGGAAAGTTCTCTTCAAGTTTGCTGGAGTGGATCGTTGGTAGGGTTGGCTTGAACTCCATCCCAAATCTAAGGTAAGTCTTTTTATTTAGTATTTGGCTTTTTCGTCGTTGTAGGAAATGTAGTACTCGAAGAAATACTAAAATTTTGTTCAGGGAGATATTGTTTTCAGGGTGTTGAATGGGGAACCCTATGGACGTAGGACTAGACACTGTAGGGGCATTTCAGTAATCAGGTAAGAGAAATATGCTATGCTAGGAAGTTTTAGAAAATTTATGAGAAAATTTTATATGTATCAGTATTATTATTTAGTTTTCCAGAATTTTAGTATTATTATATCAGAAGATGTAAATTTTAAAGAATGAGATTTAATTACTCTATTGTGTGGCTTGAGGTTATTAGAGTTTAGTATAGTATTTACGCAGTTTTGCAAATATCATGTTTTACAGCTTATTAGCAAGAAAATATTGATATCAATTTTCAGAAAATATGATTTAAAGTAATATTCAGAATGCCATGACTTCAGATCTATAACACTCAGTTATTCATTTTATTCAGTTATTTAGATAGATATACAAAATATGCAGATCAGTTTTGAAATGTTATGGTTATTTCTATATCATGGTTAAAATAATAAGATAAATACATATATATATATATATATATATATATATATATAGTATTAGACCCTATGGAGATATTTAGACAGCAGAGCACGGTACCGTTGCTATTTCAGATTAGAGTGCAACCACATATCTCAGATAGTATGTGGATTCCGTCTGATCGCACTAGGAGAGATTGTAGTCTCCCCAAAAAGCTAGGTTAAGGTGGCCACTTAGATGAGATAGAGTAGGAGTATGCTCGGAGAGACTGCAGTTGGTCATATGGTTGATAGAGATATGAATTGACTTGCCTGATAGGCCAACCAGAGTAAGTCCCGCCTACGGGCCACACAACCCTGTCATTAGGGGTTAAATCATGACATTCAGTTCCCAGGGTATTATCATAGTTATTTTTATATATATACAGATATACAGTGTAGCAGCAGTATTATTATAATATTAGAATTATGTGAGAATAGAAAACTCATATATCTAGTTGTATTTTAAGTTATAATAAACGTGACCTGTACAGTATACTAGACTAGCAGTTTTACAGTCTCAAGTACTATAATAGTAGATTTAAATGTGTAACTCAGTAGTCACACACTGGTAATAGCATATTTCCTCTTACTATACGTTGTCTCATCCTAGTGATTTTCCAATTTTTAGGTGATCCAGCTAAGCGAGCAAATTAGGCTCGCGAGTAGAGGAGTTATTGCGTTGCCCTTTCTAGAAGGGTAAGTGTTTCTGTGGTGTTAGTGGTTTGAGGGTAGATCTCAAGATTTTGATGACGTCGCTAGGTATTTTGTGATGTATGTTTTGAGACTTTTAGGCTTTTGGTATTGTATATAATTATTTACAGTTTCATGTTTACCGCTGCTTTATTGTGTACAAAGTTTTCCTTAGTGCTCCTTTGAGCCTGAGATGTTTTCAGCAGTATTACAGATAGACTTTCTATATGTTTTATATATATTAAGAGGAAAAAATGGTATATAGTAGCAGGTTGTTACACAACAGGTCTCACTTACAAGGCTGAGACTCCCAAGTTCAATTCCGAACTAAACCCAACCAATACAATAAAATATTTTTGTACATAAAACATGCTTCTGAAATACAAGTAGAGATGTACACATTAAAGCTCAAATATACATGGACTTTAATATGATATGAAATGTGTCTAGTAGAGTAAGGATCCTATCAAATAATTTTGCACAAATAAAATATATGTATGAAAAATGAGTATTATTGTTCTCCTATAACTACATTTACAAATAAAGAATATTTGGAGAATTTAAGAATTTAAGCTCAAGAAAATATTTGTGCTGTAAATAATTTTTTCCCAAAAATATTTATCAAATAAATAACCAGGAGAAAACCTAAGCAATACTCTTAAAAATGATTTTCAAGAAATAAATAACAAGTGAGAGTATATGCAAATAAAAAGCCCAGAATATCTCTCTTCAAAAATGATTTTGAAATAAACAAGTAAAAGAGAGTTAAGAGAGACTTCCTTAAAAGTATTTGCCCCGAAAGAATGATTTTACAAAAAAAACTTGATTTGGGGGAACTTTGATTAACAAAGAATTAGAGAGAAATTTAGAGTTAATCAAAGTTACTAATCTGAGTTATGGAGTGGGTATTTATAGATTTTTTGAAAATTATGACAGTTGGTGTAACGCCCCGAACCCTTAAACCCGGTTTGGTATGTTATTCACGAAAATCCTGATATTCCATGAATAAATATGCAGCGAAAAACATAAGCATAATCTTCCATCCATAAAATACCAAAGTTTTCCACATCTATCTATACACCAAAAATACATCATTTATCCATCTGTATTCACATATTTATACATATTTCCAAAACATAACCTATACTTCCAGTATTCATAGCCATTCATTTTCCAGAAGACTTAAAAACATAAACATAAAAGATTTACATCCCAAAAAATGTCATCAAACGTTTATACCCTTTCTTTTTATATAACCCAAAAGTGTTATATCCAACTCAAGCTCTCTAAGCTCGATCCCATAGAGGTCCTGAAAAAGATAAATTTGTATTCGGGGGAGACACATCGTAGTAAGGGAAGAAACAATATATTAAAACAGCATGTGGCCAACATGAGATTTATAAATAACATATTAATATCATTTGCAAACTGTTAACATAAATTTTGAAATCTTTTTCTAAACTTGATCATGCACATGCAAAGTATTTACCCACGAGACTACCTAAGGATAGGGGTGATTACCCGCCCATACAAGTAGCACCCCTCTGCTCTGATACGTTAGGCAACTCATAGGTCACAACTAAAGCATACTAGGGCACTCACCTTACTTAGTAAGCCCTAAAGTGATAAATTAATTTCGTACTTACACAGTTCATACAAAAGTTTACCAGCGAAAGCCCCAAGGATAGGGAAATCTACCCACCCATACAAGTAGGTTCCCTGTAACGCCCCAAACCCTTAAATTCGAGTCTAGCACGTTATACCTGATAAAATCCTGATAATCCATAATCCATAATATACACAGCGGAAAACATAACCATAATCTCCAAATAACATAATACCAGAGTTTACTAATTCTAACTACCAACCATAATAAATTAATCATCCACCTGTATTCAAATATATACGTGTCTCCAAAATATTATCCACAAATACCAGTATGTTTCACAACCATCCATATCTTATAAAACTTAAAACATAAAATATACACATCAAAATTAACATAAAAATATACCATTTTCTATTTCTATTTACCAAAAATGCTATAAAATCTCGAGCTCTCTAAGCTCGATCTCGAGGAAATTCTGAAAAAGGTAATTTCATATTCGGGTGAGACACATCTCAGTAAGGGAAGAAACAATATATTAAACTCAGCGTGTGGCCATCATGAGATTATACATATCATTTTATAATATTTGCAAATCATTAACATAATACTGAAAGTCATTTTCTGAACCTAACAATCACATGCAAAGGTTTACCCACGAGATTACCCAATGATAGGGGTAATTACCCACCCATACAAGTAGCACTCATCTGCTTTGATGCTTAGGTAACCCTAAGGTTACAATTAAAACATACCAGAGCACTCACCTTACTTAGTAAGCCCTCAAGTGTAAGATTAATCTCGTACTCACACAGTTCAATAATAGTTTACTGGCAAAGGCCCTAAGGATAGGGAATTCTACCCGCCCATATAAGTAGGTTCCCTCTACCTTAGTGCATTATGCAGTTACTGCCACATTTAAAGCTACTAGTACACTTGCCTTACTCAGCAAGCCCTCAGGCGAAGAGTATGTCTCGCCCAATCGTAACATGTTTTACATACATAGATACTTCTAATATCATAATACATCATTCTTTCCATCGTTATTTAATCATTCACATTCTCTCATGTTCGTAACTTAACATTTCCTTGTGTTTCACTTTAAGTGACTCTTTCCCATTTGTATCATTCACATTTCACATTTCATTTCATTGCATTGTCATTCCTTGTCATTTCATTCCATAAAACATTTTCATTTCATTCCTTTGTACTACAACCGCTTTTTAGCCGTCATCAGTTAGTCCACATAAAAATGCGCTAGAATCTGCTACAGTTAGTTCACATAAAAATGAGCTAGAATCTGCTAACTCGGCTTTCAGCTGTCGTACCTTTACGTGGTTGCATTTAACATACACAAACAACATTGTCCATATCATATTTTATTCTCCTTACTTTACTTACTTAGCCTGCATCTCATACATTTAATATATAATTTGCACAGATTTTCATGCCACACAATTTAATAGTAAAATTCATACATATTACTCATAAAATAAGCCAACCCACATTTAACATTTATATGCTCAAAGTACATTTCATTTCTTATTTAATTCATCACAAAAATTATTTTCACTTTCATTCGTTCACTTTCACATATACATAACTATATCGACAATCCTAGACTCAGAAAACATAAATTTCATGGCTGACATTTTAAACCCACATAAAAGTATATATACATAAAACACACATAATTATTTTCAATTCATGAAAAACCTGATTTAATATATAAATTTCCTCCTTACCTGATTTCTTGGACTACGCCAACAGGGATCCTGAAAAATACCTACGGCGCTCACCCGGATCCTGAATAAAAAATCATAATTCCATTAAATTAACCCTAAATAAAATATTATTTTAATGCTTCCTAGGCCCTTAAATACCCAATAAATAATTATACCCTTAAATATAGCCAAATTACCAAATTTCTCAAATCTCACTCTCATTTTGGAGTGGGGCCTAGAAAACCCCAATTGAAATAATACCTACATCAAAATGACGACGACGATGATTAGGACCCCGTGGTGGTGCCTAATCGTCGATTCAACAGCAAATTTAAAGCAAAATTGAGAAAATGGGGAAAAGTTACCTTTCCCCAGGAGTAGTACCTAAGTCATTCCCACGACAAATCTACTCCAGTAGAAATGTCGGTGGCTGAACTAGGAACCCAACGGCACCTTCCATTTCCTGATCGGTCGAATATTCGTCGAGAAATTAGGGGAGAGAGAGAGGTGAAGACGAAGAGGTGTGGGGCGTGAAAGAATTACAAAGAGAGATAGACATTGAAGAAGAAGAAGAAGAAGAAGGTGATGGAATCAGGCAACCTTTTTAATTTTCTTTATCTTTCTCTATTTTTTTTTTTACTTGCATTAACATAATACTATTGTATCATATATATATCTTTATTCCAATTTCTTTTTACTATTCTTTTATTTATTTAATTAATTTAATAATATTTAATTAATTCATTAATTAATTAATAATTACTCTCTTTTTTTCATACTATTTCTTTTTATTTGTTTATTTAACACATTAATTAATAGTGTTTAACTAATTAATTAATTAATAATTTTAATTAATTATTTTTATTTTTTATTTTTTTTCTCAGGTTATTACATTTCCTCTATCCTAGTACGTTATGCAACTTACTACTACATCTGATACTACCAGCGCACTCGCCTTTTTTAGCAAACCCTCATGCAAAGAGTTTGTCCAACCCAAACGTAACATGTTCTACTAGCATAAATACTCATAATACCATAATACATTATTTTGTCTGTCGTTATTCAACCATCCATATGTGTTCATGTTCATAACTTTAGCATTTCATAGCATTTCACTTTACATAACCTTTCACATTTTACATCGTTCACATTTCACATTTTATATCCATTTCATTCACATTTTCATTTCATTTCATTTTCATTTCATACATTCGACCTACAACTTCTTTTAGCTGTACATCAGTTAGTCCACATAGATATGCGCTAAATCTACTAACATAGCTCCTTTTAACTGTCATCAATTAGTCTACAGCTCCTTTCAACTGTCATTGTATATATGGTTGCATTATCAAACATAAGTAGCATAATCCTTATAACATTTTCATTATCAATGCATTTCTTACATAGTCTGCATCTCATACATATAACATATGTTTACACTGAATTACCATCTACTCATGCCACCCAATTTTGCAGTAAAATTTATACATTGCCTATAAAATAAGCCAACCAACATTTAATGTTTATACACTGAAAATATACCTTCATTTCTTACATAATTATCCTGAAAATATTTTGCACTTTCATTAGTCAATTTTCATATATACTTATCTAATAAAACAACCCTAAGCTCAAAAAATATAATTTAAATGGTTGGCATTTTAAACCCATATCGAAACATATACACGTATATATAACACAATTCGTTTTTCATTAAATTCATAAAAATTTTGGCTTAATATATATTTTTCCTCTAATCTGAATCCTTTAACTACACCAACAAGAATCCCACACAGATGCCTGCAGTGGTCACCTAGACCTTGAATCAAAACCTTAGTTAGATGAGATAAACCCCAAATAACCTACTATTTCAGCAGTTTCCCAACTTTTAAACTTCAATTAAACCTTTAAAACCCCAGAAACTAAGAATCCTAACCCTTACCTCAACTTTGGAGCTATTCTCGAAAAGCCCAGTTTAGAAATCTGCACTGCTAGATGTGTAGAGAATCTTCCCTATAATACTGTAACGACTTCCGATCGACAATTCAGGTTGAATCCGAATTAGATTTGAAGAGAGAAAGGAGAGGAAACAATTCTAGAGTGAGAAAATCAGAGAGAATTGAGTTTTCTTCGCCAAGAAGCTTCCCCATTCCTTTATATCCTTGAAGCTTCCACATGGATTCGTCGACGAAGAGGCAAGGTTCGTCAACGAATCACTAAAAAGACTTTGTCGACAAGAAGATGTGTTCGTCGACGAAGTTCAAGATCTGCATTTACTCTCTTGGGATTTTTTCGTCCATGAGGGACTGGACTTCGTCAACGATCTATAGAAGAACACTCGTCGACGAAGATAGAACATTCGTCAATGAGGCCTGCAGTTCTTCCCTTTAAAAATCTTTCCTTTTCCTTTACATTTTCCATTCTTCCCTTATTATTTATTTACTTACTCTTGTTATTACATTTCCTAATTATTTTAATAGTATTAATTTTACGGGTCATTACAGTTGGGGACATGATGGGTATTTTCCAAATTATTTAATTAAAAGTTAATTACATTTAAGCCCTTAAAAAATTCGGAACCCGAGATATTCGGTCGACCATATTGAAGGTTCAGTTGACCATATTTGTAACGTATCGACCCGTCACGTGGGGCCCAGAGTGCTACTTTAGTGATGTCTGTATACCTGATACCAACTCATCATATAAATTACAGCGGAAATAAAGGATACAATCTGTTGACTTGATTGGTCACACCCAGTTTTGATTATGACAAATACTCTTGGTACTAATGGTTGTACTGAGAATTGTATGCAGGATCACCTTGTGCGCACTTTGGGACTAAAAGACTTATTATGATGGCGTGCGGTGTTCGTGCCGATGAATGAAGAATCTTGTGCTACATTTGTATTTATTTTTCAGTTTCTTCATTCTGGGATGTAATTTTATTATGGACTGTGCACTCATATGGCTTGTAATAATTTGCATCATGCATGATAAGTAGGTATGCTCAAATTGACCTTAGATTGACCATAGGACCTCCAAATAACATGAAAAACTTTTTTCATAAAATGCCTAACTTATACAAAGGTTTTTAAATGGTTTTAAAGTTAAAAGAAGGCAAAAACTAAAATTTTCAAAGGGGTCGGTCAACCGACTAGTCGACCAAATGTTAGAAATGAACAATTTTCTTACTCAATTGGATGTCATATCAAATCATGTTCAAAATGAAAATTGTGGCATTTTACCATAGCTTGAGTTTGATACCAAGGACGTCCAAATTGGAGTTACATAGAAAAGTTATGGCCAAAACACTGAACAGTGTCTGTGCAGAAAAGTAGAGGCTGGTCGACCGAACCCTTACAGTTCATTTGTCATCGGTCGACCGAACCACCTGGGAGTCAATATTTTGACCTCCCGGTCGACCGAGCCTTCACTACGGTCGACCAAAACTCGCTGATTTGAGCCCCGGTCGACCGAGACTTCACTACGGTCGACCGAAACTACTTTTGGTCAACATTTTAACTACCCGGTCGATTGAAACTTGTAGTTCAAAAGGCCCTGGTCGACCGAAACCCTCCTGAGTCAACATTTGACCATCTGGTCGACCGACAACCTTTGTACTACAACTACCTGGGTGACTGAAAGGTCCTCGGGAGAATTTTCAGTGGTCTGGTCGACCGAGCCAAGCAGTTCAAAATGTCCTGGTCGACCGAAACTCGAAAAATTGGCAAATCGCCCTCTCCGGTCGACCGAGCCTTTCAGTTCAAAAGTTCCCTAGTCGACCGAGCCAATTGAGTCCTGGTCGACCGAAACATTTTTTGTCGACCGGACCTTTCGGGTTGCCCTGATTTTTACCGTGGATAAATATATTTTAAATAGGGTTAATTATTTTAAAATGATTTAAAACTTTCTTAATAATGCCCAATAGGTCCCCAACGGTCAAAAATACCTCCTTGCCTATATATACCCATTCATTTATCATTATTAGCGGGGGATTAGCAAACTTGATTAGGGCAAAACTCTCTCAACTCTTAAAACCCTATATTAGCCAAAAACTTCTTGCAAACACTCACATACTCTTCAATCTTTATTTCTCTAAGCATTGTGAGTATTTCTATAAGGCTGTTGTGCATAATCTTTCTAGCTAATACTCTCTTTTGGTATAAAGGTTGATTGATTTTATTTGAGAGTATAGCCTAAAGTTCTTCCACGGATTTCATTTGATAAATCTTGTGTGGGAAGACTTTGAGGGTTGTGGTTCTTGCATTGTTGTTGCAAGATACCTAAACCTAGATTTTGTGTGCAAAATCCTTTTGTGAAAAGCTAATCTTTCAAACAACTCCATTGTGCTTTAGAAATTGAAATATCACATTGAGTTTGTTTGATCTATCTTGCTTAGCATATTTGAAACCCTAATATGATTTTGTGATATTCGAATATTGAGTTTCAAATCTTGCTTAGATACACACTCTAGATCTTGATTGATTATCATACTTGATTGAGTGTTTAGCACACATTAGAGCACTGAGCATATCTACATATCATTCGTGCTTGCATTATTGATTGAGCTGTATTGGTGCACACATCTGATTTTCTAGAAGCATATTTCCGTGTACAAATTTTTACACTTTGGTTGTATTTCCAAGCACGGGCCTGAAGAGGGAGACTAGCCCTGGAATAGTCCCGGATTGGCTTAGACCCAGTTAGGAAAGTTATGTGCGTCGTCCTGTTAAGGCGTGTAGGTTGAGGTCAGCCCCGCTAATTGACCTGGTTAAGGTTGAGGTCAGCCCTGTGTTAATTTGACCTGGTTGTAAACGGTGCCGCTCCACCCTTAAGTGAGCTGTTAGTGGAATCCTCCTGCTTGCGAGCTAGAGGCGGGGACGTAGGCACAGTTGGCCGAACCCCGATAACATATCGTGCATGTTCTTTACATTTCCGTAATTTACTTACTGCACGTGTATGTTATATTGTAAATGATTAGATTTACATTTGCATAGACAAACCCTAGGTTAAGTAATACTGCTTATCTGGTTTAACCTAGGTGATAATTTTTAAATACCCAATTCACCCCCCCTCTTGGGATTGCACCAAAGCTAACACAATCTCCAAAATCCATTACCAGAGTTCTATACTACCTTTATATACAAAAGGTTCCAAAATTTTTATTACAAATCAACGTACTATACTTATACAAAAACCAATTCAAACAACACTCACCGCAAACAAAAAAACTATACTACCATCTCAGCCCCTCTAGTTTGCTAAGAACGTTCCCCGAAATTTCTTGAAAAGATAATTTGTAAATTGGGATGAGACACTTCTCAGTAAGGGAAGACTAAGTTAATATTAGTGTGTGGCCAACATGAATTTTAGTGTATATATAAAATAACCCATTCCTCATTTAACCGAAAATAACATTTAAATGTATAATCATTATACACAACTGAAAAAACCCTTTTCCTATTCACAGTATAAATCAGCTTAGTAAATAATTAACCACAGTTATAAAAATCATTCTTAGCCCATACTCTCTCTCACACACACACACACAATTATTTATAAGTAAAAATTTCCGACGATAGGGAAGATTACACACTTAAACATGTACCTTCTCTCTGCTTTAGTACCATTACAACTACCAGGACACTCACCTTACTCAGTAAGCCCTTGGGGTTATGTTAATAATTAATCTCATTTACATAAATTAACAGATATGCATATAAGACAACTCCTTGTGACAAACATGTCATTTACTTCCCCCATGGCCCGGGTTGTGTAGCTCGAAGACTTGACTAAGCCTGAGTGATCAGCTCAAACAAAGTAAAAAATAACATCCTCTGCAAGTACATTTGCAGGCATTCATAGCAAAATTGCAGGTCCGACGCCCCTACTTCAACCTCACATAGGCAGTCGGCTGGGACCCCTTACACTTATATCAAGAATAGTGTGGGTGCACATGGTCTAACTAGAAACAGTACCGTGGTCACAATACACTGGTCCCCAGGGTTCCTAAAGCATATCATGAAATTTAAATAATAAAAAACATAGTTTAAATCATTTCGTATAAAACCTGTCATTTTATTAAACCCGGCCTTCGGCCAATAAATACAACCCGACTCATAACCGTCTAAACAAAACCCCGACCCTCGGCCATCAAATCAAAGTCCTGCATTATTCATAAGTAGTTCCAGTATTTTTCAAAACAATTCCTATAAGAACCCGACCCGAGAAATGTGGATTAAATAAATAAGAAAATGATAGGGGAATTTGAAGAGGTGAAATCAGCAGGGCTCGTCGATGAGGCTCCTTCTTTCGTTGATGAAGTCTCTTCTACGGCTCGACGACAAAATTCTGAGGTCGTCGACGAAAATATACCGAGAGATTTTGGGAAATTATGAAATCTCAGGCTCGTCGACGAGGCCACTCCGTAGTCGACAAACGCCCTTCTTTTGCTCGTCGACGAGCGCTCCACTTCGTCAATGAGTCTAGCTGGGTCACCTAAGTTATAAATATCTTATTCATTACTTCATGGTTAAGAAACTCAAATTCCTCTCTCTCTCTCTCTCCCTCTCTAAGATCTTGGGCCGTTTGTTACTCGAATCAACGATCCGTCGTTGCTACTTGGATTAGGAGGAGAGTCTCTACGATTATAGAGGATTGGATCTTCATTTTGAGGATTTCTGGGTTTTATCCCAAAATCGAGGTAAGGGTCTAAATCTATTTTTGGTTTGGTAGATCTGTAGTAGATAGGATTGTATTGAAGTATTGTTCTTCGATTTTTAGGTTTTGGGAACTTGGTTTACACTTTTGGAGTCGTTTAGTTTGTGTTTTAGTTATCAGGGAAAGGTAAGAGGATTCTGTTTATATCAATTATTTGTGAAATCTGAATCAGTAAAACTATGGTCTACGATGATGCGGATGTTTTGGCTACTTATTTGGGAAAATCTATTAGGTGAAATGACGGGATTTTCGTGTTACAATTTTTGGAAAAATTAGGGTTTCAGGTATCATTTCAGTTTCGGTTGGAAAATCATATTTTGAATAAATTGTATTATAGGAATGACCGTACCTTTATTTATGTTAAATTGTATTCTCGAAGTAATTATGATGTGATTGTTTATTTACCCATATGAGTGTGGCATGAACTTGTGTATTTAAATGATTTGAGTTGTGAAACGTTGAAATGAGATATAGAAACAAAAGTTCCAAATTGTTTCAGGTTTCATGAAAATGCTGAGTTGGAATAATACCATAGGGGAGATATCAAAGCGGGTCAGATTAAAACGCCGTAAGCTGAGATATTTAGCCGATTCAGAATAATACCGTAGGTGGCTGAGTCGATTAACTACCGTAGGCTCAAATATCCGGTTTGAGGCCGAGGGTGTGAAATACCACCTAGTATTTCGGTTTATCACCGAAGGGTGTGAGACACCCTATTCGCGTCGGTCGAACACTGTGAGGCTTATGATACATCATGTTACCAGGGGCGCCGTGTGACTCACTCGAAAAATGAGTAGCTCTGAAGCTGTTAAAACCCCAAAAAGAGATATAAAAGATTAGTGGAATGATTTCCAAAAATAAAAAAAATTAATTAATTAAACGAATTTAAAAAAAAGAAAAAAAATTAATTAAATATAATTTTTATTTTATAAAAAAAAATTATTATTAATAATATTAATTAAATATTATTATTATATTTACCCTCCTGAAGCTTGTTGAAGCTTCAGGAGATTCAAAGTTATATATATTATTATTATTCTTCTTCTTCTTTTCTCTTCTTTTATTTTCTTCTCTGCAACTCACTGAAATCTCTCTCTCCTCACGTTCTCTCTCCCTCTCTTCTCGATTTCATGACAGATTTCCGCCCGATCGAAAATCCGAAGATACCACTGGACTCCATTCGCTGCTGCCTTCATTTCTACTAAAGCGGATCGGTGGTAGGAGCGACGTAAGCGTATTCCCTGGGGTAAGCCATTTTCCCATTTTTCTTTAATTTCTTACAAAATATAAGCTCAATTGACGAACGGACACCACCATGAGAATCTAGGGGTGATTCTCTACAAGTCTAGTGGGACGAAATTCTCGTGGGGGTGTCGGGCCAAAACTCCAAATTTGGGGTGCGGCGATTATTAAGGGGCTTATTTTTAATTAGTTAGCATTAATTTAGAAATGCTAAAATATTAAGCATTTGGAACTGAAGTAGGATTTCTGAAATTTAGGGCCCAAGTGAGCGCCGCGGGTGTAATTTTGGGACCCGCAAGTAAAATTTGGAAAATTAAGTAGGGATATTAAATAATAGTTTAAATATTAATTTGAGGTATATGGAGCCTAGGGAAGGCTAGATGAGCATTATTTTGGATAAATAAATAAATTAATTTGGGGAAAATGTAAATTTCAGGAATTGAATTTCGAGTGCCAAGGACGTGAAATTTTGCGTCCTAACGAATTTCTCAATAGTCAGGTAAGGGAATAAACTAAAGCAGTAATTTTCCATACAAATTATTATTGATTATGAGTAAATTTATTTTCAGAAAAGCATATGTTATATTGTGTATTACGAATGAAATGTACGATTGGGAAAATACTGCTATGATGATTAAAATGTATATGTATGTATGAGATGTAAGGAATTCACGATTTTAGAATATGAAGTATGACTTTTAACAGCATATGTGTGGCATGAATATTATTTTATGTGAAATGTATTATGATGTGAAAGATTTTACGAATAAAGCATGATTTCAGGTATTACGAAAATATGAGTTATGTTGTGATGGTTTTGACGATTATGTGATAAATGATGTATTTTCAGAATATATATACCTGAAACAATTTTGGCGCGAGGCCATATATTTATGTTATTAGCACGAGGCCGTATTTATGTTATTGGCACGAGGCCATGTATTTATGTTATCGGCACGAGGCCGTATATATGTTATCGATACGAGGCCGTATTTATGTTATTGGCGCGAGGCCACGTATTTATGTTTTCGGCACGAGGCCGTAATTACTATATTTTCGGCACGAGGCTGTAATGATGTTATATGTATGATCATATATTATATGTTATCACCACCAGGATGTTAGTTTAGTTCAGTTCAATGGCTCGGTACCGTAGCTATATGTGTAGATCAGATATCTACGTCAGATTAGTGCTAACCATCCCACGAGGGGATGGGAGATGGATAATCGATGTGGCTTTCAGTAGAGTGTGGACGTCCACTTGGCAGTCCGGACCAGGGTGTGGCGGGCTCATCATACTTACAGACATATTTGATTCGGCAATGGTCGGCCAGCCATTGTCAGGTCCCGCCTTCGGACTGCACAACCCGCATAGGGGGTAATACATGACACCAGTTAGCTATTCATCCTGGGTTTGTTTTCAGTACTACAGTTATAACAGATGATTTTATGTACGTTATGATTTATTAACAGATGTGAAAATATATGTTTACTCAGTACGATATGATGATGTTTATAGAATTATGAAATGTACTATATACGTATAAATGCATTAAATATTCATGTTGCCACACAACTGTATTTAGTTTATTTTCCCTTACTGAGAAGTATCTCACCCTCGAACATTAAATGATTTTCGGGAAATCCAATGAGACCGGCGGGCTAGAGTCGCCATTGAGTGATTGGAGCTTCCCTACTAGAAGGGTAAGCATTGAACTAGGATCGGGAGTTTTTGTTATTTAATCCTAGTGTTATTTTGACTTTTGGAGGTTGTATATATCATAACAGTATTTTGATGTTATAGAAAGCTCTGGTATTATGTTTTATGATTGGATGTTTGAGATTATGTTTATTGCTGCTAGGTTTTCCGCTGTGTTTGACAGGTGTCCCCGCTACCCATGGGTTCGGGTTGACCATTTTATTTATTATGTGATATTATTTTATGTTAAGAAATTGAGGGACGTTACAGAAGCTATCCCAATTATAGGAATTATGTTGTGTAATATTGAACCCAAAGGCTAGATCGTCTACTCAGGGAATGCGTTTAATTTCAAATTTCACGTTCTTCCAATCGAAAATAAAAAGATACTGTGCTGTGGAGGGGAGAGTAATCGAGAGGGAGACTGAGAGGGGAGGGAATAAGAGAGAGAGTAAGAGAAAGAAAAAGGAGAGAGCGGGGGATAGGGAAGTTGAGAGACGGAGAAAAAAGCAGATGGAGACAGAGAGAGTTGAGGGAGAGAGCGAGAGAATTGAAGATGAGAGAGAGAGAGTTTATGGAAGGAGAAGAGTGGTGTGGGGGCACACACTGCCGCAGAACAGAGGAGGAAAAGGGATAAATAGGGAGGGGGAGAGTGAAGCCCTACAACTCGGATGAAGCTAAATTATACCTGTTCAGCACTTAAACATACATAAGAAACACTTGTGTTTGTTGGCATCAAAACAGAGATCGGACTCAAAACGCTAACAAATTTTCTAAAAATTAATTCACAAAAAATGAATAAAATCACAAACAGAAGCCCAACAAATACTCAGAAAATTTAGAAATGTTTAGAGAGAAAAAATATGAGAAAAATAAGAAAATTAAATGACAAGGGTTTCTTGATTTTTGTACAAAATATCAATGTTTTTTTGAATCTTGCCATAACTATATCTAATAGTTTTGGATCACTGAAAATTATAATAATTGTAAAAAAAAACATAAATGTCTCAAATTGGTAGAAAAAAAGGTAGAGAAAAATGGAAAACTAGGGTTAAATCCTATTTTGATTTTTTTGGTTAGGCCTTTGTGTCGTATGGGCAAAATGATCATAGACAAGTATCAAATATTTTTGACAATGCATGTAATGTTATTCATAATGCAACAATCCAATTACAGTCAATATCAGTTACTTAGCTCAACAAATTAAATCTACATACCTTTGAATTTTATCAATACTACACGAATCATGGTTTCACAAATATGAACATAATCCAACCTCCCTTTATCTCTCGTCTCGATGCACATGTTATTTTTTTTCCATGAAAATACAATAGAATTCATAAGTATTACGCTTGGTACATAGTTTTTCATAATTTGTCTAGTTAGATTTGTTGATAAGGCCCTAAGGTTTAAGGTTTGATTCCTCACTTGTGGTTCTTACGAGTGAATCACTAAGGACATGTCAATTGTTAGATGACAATATTTTGATTTCTCAAATTTGGTGTTGCCTAGGTGGGTTCAAAGGGCTTGCCCAAATTGGAGTTTGGGGTCATGAAAAAAAAAAAAAAATCCTTCATAATTTATTTTCCTTCCCCTTAAAAATTTCAAGTTGCACATTTTTTTTGAAAAAGAAAATATCTACTACCATTAGATAATCATATAACAAACTTTTGATCCTTATCATATATATTTTTTTTCAAAAAACCTCTAATGGGTGACGTAGAACCAGCCCAAACCCGAACCCGAACCCGAGTCCGACTTTGTTCTAAAGCATTGCAGGGTTTTTGCTTCCTGTTCGCTCAAAAGCAGGCGCCTGTATTAGGTTGGTAGGGTTTTAGCTCCGCACTTCTCACCTCTCTGTCCAGCTTCTACAACAAAAAAGCGAAGCAGCTCCGAGCCCTATTAACGAAGCCCTAGTCGCCAAAGCATCCATGGCGACAACAATAGCTTCACAGTTGCAGGCCGTAAGGTCCTTCTTACAAGTGGACCCAGAGCTCCCTAAAAGGCCCTTCACTCGGCCCTCCATCATCTTCGATCCCAAAGAAGCTGCTGACATCGATATTGACACCATCCTTGGCATTGCCCTTTCTGGTAAGTCGGGTTTTTCTTCAATTATTGTGATGGGCTGTTTTTATGGGCGCAATTAAACTGTTGATTTCAACAGTTTTAACTGCCGAGAAAAGGAAGAAAATAGTATGAGTAGTTTTCTTACTCTTAGATTTATAAATGTATTTTCAAAATTTGAATACCGTGTACATGTTCAATTGCAATACAGTTGTGGCGGTTTTTTTTTTTTTTTTTTTTTTTGTGGCATTTGTTGGGGAATCATGCTATAGTTGTTTTTAATCTTGTTGTGAATATATTTTAAATAATTTAAAGTGAAGTTCAACCGTCTAGAAGCTAAATGAATGGGGGGAGATAAAAGAAATATAAATTTTAGTGCTACATTCTTAGTGTACTGCATTTAGATTTAGTTGCAGAGAGAATATTGTGAAGGTATATGTTGGTGGAATTGATTGAGGAGCCATGATTAAATTATTGCTGAGGTGCTGTTTGTCTTATTGGGCAACATCTCCTGGGAAAGTTTTACTGCAAGAATAATGATTGACTTGTGCATGGACAATTTAAAGCAAAGTCCCTTTTTTGTTCCTAATAATGTAGATAGGAAACTGAAATTCCTGATATTATTATTTTTTTCCGATACAAAGAGAAAAAAATATATTGGCCCCCGGGCATAAGCTCAAGTGGTAAGGAGGTTCACTAGACGGTCTTGGACAAAGGTGAAGTCTGGGGTTCAAACTCTACCGCTTGCTGCGCACATCCGTGATTTACCTCCTATGTGTTGGCTGAGGGTACGGCTGGTGTAGGCGTGGGATTAGTTTGGTGCGTAGGCCTAGGAAACCCGGCTTATCCAAAAAAAAAATATTGATAAGAAAAGAATCACAAAGGGGAGGACAAGGTGTCCTCCAAGGTGGAAGCAAAATAAATACAAAATAAACACTGAAAAAACAAGAGAAAATAAAGGGACAAATAACAACTTAAGAAGGATAAAAGAAAAACTAATTTTATTATTTGCACAATTTTCTATTTAATAATTTTTCTCTATGTTTTTTCCTTACTTTTCCTCACTAAGTGTCAGGTCATGGAGTTTTTTTCCCTGGAAACATAAATCTAGTTGTGAGGGCATAATACATATTTTTTTGATTAGTTAAAGGAATTTTTTAAAAGGGCATCAAGGGAAAGCCAACCTAGAATACACAGAGCCAGCTCTCTTGTATGCCTGCTGGAAACTGCAGTAATCCCCTGCTCTTTACTAGTTTGAAGTGGTGTGAGAGAGTTTTTGAACACTCTCCTGTTTCTTTCTTTCCAAGCATGCTAGAAATAGGAAGAGGGATGAGAGACAAAGCTTTTATCTTCTCCTTGGTAGCCCAAATCCCTTTCTGTGCCCAGAGCTCCCCTTGCACTGAGCTGGCAAAGACCCACCTTTGTCCGATTATGGTTAGAGTCATATTCCAAAGTTCCTTGTCTAGGGGCAATGAAGGAGGATATGCTCAATTGATTTTGCATCAGCCATGCGAAGAGAGCACGTATTGATGACGGTGAGCCCCCTTTTCTGCAAATTGTCCAAGATTATGATCTTTCCAAGGCTTGCCCTCTAAGCAAGAAAAGCTACCATTATAGGGGTACCTGTTTTCCAAATGTGAGTCCAAGGTAGATTGCTGTGGTTTGTTTCCATTGTTGAGAGCTTCCTATAGAAGGATCTGATCAAGAAGACCCCATTTTTGTCTATGGTCCATTTTGGTTGATTGGCTATGTTTTGGTGTTGAAAGATGTAAAAGGTGGGTATAAAAGTTGATGAGACGTGGAGTTCCCAATCCTCCACGTTTTTGAAAAAGGAAATGTTCCAGAAGATCCTTTGCTCTGAAATTTGAAGGTAATGAGTGATTAGAGTTTCCTTATCACGGGCCAAGTTGTATATAGTAGGACATAAGATGCTTAGGGCCTCCTAGTTGTGCCACATATCGTGCCAAAAGTAAATGTTGTCCCCATTCTCTACTTGAAATCTAATAAAATGGAAGAATTCACCCAGCCTTTCTTGATAAATTTCCACACTTGAACACCATGTGGACCTTTGACAGTCTGAGTAATCCATTCATTATGCTCTAACCCATATTTTGAGCAATGATAGCCTGCCAAAGATGGTCTTTCTCTTTGATAAATCTCCACAACCGTTTCCCAAGAAGTGCTTTATTGAAAGCGAGAAGGGACTTAAGCCCTAAGCATCTTGAGCAAATGGATTGTTTGATCATGAAGGTGAAATTTGAACTCCGTTCCCATGCTCCCCCATAGGAATCCCCTCCGAATTTCTTCAAGCCTCTTGACAATTGAAAGCGGAAGAGGGAAGAGAGATGTAGTTTATTGGGAGTCTTGCTGATTTTTTTTATCCTAGCTTGTTAGTAATTTTTTTTGGAGACTAGTTATGAACCTTAACAATGTGCAGACATTTCTTTTTGAATAGACATAATGCTTATCAATTTCAATAAAAATTATATTGGAAGCTAGTTAGTGAATTTTTATTGAGAATATTAACAAATTAATAATAAACTTGCAGGTCAAGATGAACGACTTCTTTGAATTGAACTGCATTAGACACAAATTTTCTGGTAATGGGCTAACAATGCACAATGAATCATGATAGAAGTTATAAGCAAAAATTTATTATTTGCAGCATGTTGTTGTGAAACCTTGGGAGATCGACGATAAAAGCTATCTATATTTTAAGAAGTTTAGGGAAAAGGGACTTGCATATGATTTTTATTGACTTAGAGAAAGCCTATGATAGAGTACCTAGGGAAGTTCTTTGGTGAGTTTTAGGAAAGAAAGGAGTTTGGAGTAGATACAATGAGTTCATTAAGGATATGTATGATAGAGTAACGACTAGTGTTAGGATTGTAGGAGGTGAGTTTAGAGAATTTCCAGGCACAATAAGGGTACATCAAGGTTCTACTCTGAGCCCTTATCTTATTCCTTTAGTGATTGATGAACTCACTAGGAATATTCAAAATACGGCCCGTTGGTATATGTTGTTTGTAGATGATATTGTCTTGATTAATGAAAGTAGGCATGGAGTAGAACCTAAGTTAGAACTTTGGAGAATCGCTTTAGAGTCTAAAGGTTTTATTTTGAGTATAAATAAGATAGAATATATGAAATGTAATTTCATTATTGTAAGGAGTATTGGGGGATAAGATTAAAGTTGATTATCAAGAAATTAATAGTAGTAGTTTTTGATACCTTGGATTTATTATGCAAGTGAAAGGAGAAATTGAAGAATACATAGGGTTAAAGTAGGTTCGATAAAATGGAGGAGTGCGTCATGTGTGCTGTGTGATCATAGAATACCTTTAAAATTAAAAGTAAAGTTCTATAAGATGGCTACTGTTCAAGGGTTTTCTTTGCCTGTGATTGGCATTCTAAACAAGCTAGGTCATGTGTCAAAATTATTGAATTTATCTTTGTGCTAGGAGGAGGGAGCTGAAGGGGGAGAATATATTACCATTTTTCCTTTAGGGAGTGAGGGAGACAATCAAGATCCTCAAGCCATATTGAAGGAGATGGGGATTAAATTGTTGAATCCTTTAGGGTAGGAGGTCAGTTTGTGTTTCTCCTAAGACTATGAGAGAAGGAAAAAAAGGTTTAGAAAGAGTTAACAAGTTCAGAAACTAAAATAATTATTTTGGGGGAAGAGGGAGGTAAAGGCCTAAAGGGTTAAGAGTCTTAAAAAGATGAGGTTAATGAGTTGGAATGTTAGATGGTTGCGATATTTAAAAATAGAGATTTAGTTTGGGGATTCGTTTTCCAGGTATGCTCATGATATTTTGTTATTGCAAGAAACTAAGCTAGAAGGAAATTGGATGAGGGGGAAAGGTAAGAATTTTTTGGTGTTGATTCCTGGAGGCTGAAAGGAATTGGATGGCAAAGCTTTGGGAATGAGTTCTGCAATTCACAGAGGAAATTAATCACAATTTTGAAGGAGCAGGCGTTCCAAGCACTTCAGCTCACAGATTGTGGAGTAAGGTGGTGATGGAAGGAAAGATAGGTGAAGGCTACTCAAGTATTCAACAATCAGAAAAATTGTGTCTTAGGAGTGGGGATTATCTGGGATTGAAGGAATTAGGGGTGCTGTTACCAGATTACAGTGCCATTAGATTGGAGGGAACATCCATAAGGTGCTGGGACATAGGGTTTCGGTGGTTGCTGCTAATATATCAGAGGCAGCTAGGGTTGTGATAGGGGATGACGGGGCTGCGGAGTCTGAGCCTGGTCGTCTGATACTCATCTTGGATTTGGGCCAGGTTTGTGAGAAAGGTTGTGCTTCTTTTTTAACCAAATATGGCCATTTGATAGGACAAGCTCGGTGTTTTGACGAAAATGCTATGGGCCTTTCTCTAGATTCAAATGAAGGCTCTTATAAACAGGGCTGTCACAGGTGTGCCTCATATCTAAAAAGGCCTAGCTCAAGGATATGGGTGATCAGGCCCTTCCCTTGCACAACTGTGCTTCTGAACAAGCCCACTTTTCTAGCCAGAATTAACATACGAGATGGGTATCCAGCAAGATGGTAGAAAAATACAAAATCTCTCTTCAGCCTCCAAATTAAGTACATAATGGATCAACATTCAGAGCATGATCAGGATACTTTTAATTTGGTTTTGAAGACAGTTTGTGATGAAAATGATGATAATAATGTAAGTGTTAGATTGGCTTTTTATTCTGGTTTTGCAGAGGAATTAGAGGCTGGTGCTGCAAGGATTAATAAAAAAGAAGAAGCTGGATTGGATAGTGAATCTGGTGTTTGAGGATTTAATTCTGAAAAATTTAAGCATCCTAAGATGTATGCTTGTCAAAGGGCTGCTATGACGGGTGCGGAAATGAGGAAATTGTTTGAAGCAATTCTGGTGAGATACAGCCAAAGATTATAAGGAGAGATTTTGAAGGAGAGTTGGGCATTGTGGAAGATACACCTGCTAAGATGAAAGGATGTAGCAAGTGATGGAGTAAGCAAAGGAAAGGAGACTAAGAAATGGGGAGATTTTTCGGATTACGATAGTGATGAGTGAAGATGGTTTGCTGTTGGATGAGATTCAGGAATATTATGGATATGTTTCTGATTCCTGTGATGTTCTTGGGGACCTATCATAATTCTTATGTACATCCTGCCTGGTTGGAAGGATATGAGCTAGTTCCTATTTTTGAGAACAATGGGTTGGATAATAAATTGCAGTACCATGATGGAATTTTACCTATACCAGTGGAGGTGATTTGTAGGAAGGACTTAGAAGCCCTAGATATAATGGATAAACTAGATTTTAAAATGTGTGGTGCTGGTGGAATTGAAGTGCGCTTTGACGGGGGTAAGTACAAAGCGAAGAAGGGTATGAAGGAGCTTGCAAATTTAAGGTGCTTGGTGAATTACGATGGAAAGGGATTGAAAATGGGTTTTCTTGGTTAGGAGTACTATTCGGCTATTTTTTATTTTATTTTATTTTTGATTTTCATTATTTTTATGTTTCTGTTTTTTATTTTTTTGGGTGGACCTCTTGTCCCCTTGGGCTGTAACTTCTCTTTTGTTATCAAATATACCTTCTTTTGTTATCTAAAAAAAAACTAAGCTAGAATGTGTGGATGGGGGATTGGGGAGATCTGGTCAGAGGGAAAGATTAAGCTATTCTTTCTCCATGTGGGCCATTTGGGGATTTTTTTTTGTGCGGGACACTCAGATGACGACTATGGTCCATCACGTTAAGCCCGCACCTCCTTCCTCTTTGCCCTTGGGCAAATGCTATTGGAGGTGGGGGGAGGGGCAGTTGTAGTTTACTTCAGTTTATGGTCCTTCTAGACCAACCTTTAGGTCCTTGGAAGAAGTTGGGGGCTGTGCATATGTTTTGTTATTCCAAGTGGGTAGTTTGGGAGACTTTTAACATAGTTAGATTCTCAACAAGAAACAAATGGGGTTTGAGATTCCCTTCCAGGTTGTAGTTTTTTGATAGGTTCATCAGTTCGTCTGAGGTGCGAGATATTTATTTGTAAAATGCTATGTTTACTTGGTCAGTGGGGAGGAAATGGGCATCCCCATTTCACCACATGGGATGGACGTGGGGACGTAAAAAGGGGATCGTGACTTATTGACATGATCGATTCCTTTTTAGGGATGAAGGGGGGGGGGATCAATTTCTGTATCTCATTAAAGAAACTCTTGCTAGGCCTTCTTCCAATTATTCTCTTGTTTGGTTGGAGTCTGGAGAGGTGAAGTCAGGTCTTACTCCTTTTCAATTTGAGAACATATGAATGGTTCATCATGGCTTTCGTCGATTTGTAAAGGAGACTTGGAGTAGTTGTGATGTTGTAGGTGGGGAGGGTTTTAGGTTTATGAAAAAACTTAAAGGGATTAAGAAGTGTTGAAGAAGTGGAACTTTTAAGTGTTCGGAGATGTTAGAATGAAAAAAAATGAGTATTTTGAGTTGACTGTTCTAGACAAGAAATAGATTGAGGATGGGCTTTTAGTAAAGAGGGAGCTAAGCAAATTAATTTGAAAGGATGAACTAGTGTGATTTGAAATGAGGCTAGGAGTTGGAGAGGCAAAAAATTAAGGTTTAAGTGGGTAAGGGAGGGGATTATAACCTAAAATTAAGGTGGCTAATGGGGAAATGAGACATAATTATATGAGAGAAATGGAATTGAGAAGTAAGGAGATAGTGAGTGCTGTTTGGTTGATATTAGAAGAGGCAACTAATTTCTTTAACAGTTTTATATTTAGGAGGATTTATAAAGGTCAATGATTGAGGAATTGGAGTGGAGTCTTATTTTGGAAACACATATGTTTCGGCTGGAGATGCCTTTTAAGGAGGTCAGTTTCGTAGTGCTTAGTGTAAAGATGCATAAGGCTTTAGGGGCCAGATGGGTTTAACATAGTTCAACACCCCCGCACCCCCTCCCTCGACAAAAAATAAAATAAAAACAAAAATAAGGGAGTGTTGGGATGCGGTGAGGGTGTTTTACAAGTTTCATTGAAGTGGAAAGGTGAGGAAAAATGTCAATTCTACCTTTATCACATTGATGCCTAAGGAAGGTACTTCAACTAAGGTGTCGGTTTTGGGCTACTCGTTAGAGTCTAGAATGTAAAGATCATTGCTAAGGTACTTGCTAATAGATCAAGCTTCATCCTGAGTGATACTATCTCTCTTCCTGGAGTGATTTTTTTGGGGGGTGGGGGGTGGGGTTGTAGTGTCGATGCTATTTTAGTTGCTAATGAGGTGGTGGAGGATGTTTGTTATGGAAAGAAGAAGGGCATTGTGTTCAAAGTGTTCAAATTAGATTTTGAGAAGGCTTATGATGGGGTTAGTTGGAACTTCTTGGATGGGAGGAAAGGGTTTGGAAATGGGTGGAGGAATTGAAAAAGGATGTTTATCTAATGCTTTATTTTTAGTGATAATTAATGTGCTGTCTAAAGAGTGGTTCAGGTCATTTGGGGTGGGGTTAGGTTGGGAGTTCCTCTATCTTCATTTTTATTTGTCCTTGCGATGGATGCATTTAGTAGGATACTAGGATGATTGATATGGATGTCGATTTTCTGGGGGGGTGTCTGTGGTTATGAGGGGTATTAAGGTGGGATGGGAGGAGGTGGTAGTTTCACATTTTCAGTTTGCTGATGGCACCATTATTTTTTTAGATGACCATGTTGACTCTTTTGCAAACATACCCACTACATTGCAGGTTTTTGAGAATGTCTCTAGTCTTAAAAGAGTTAATTTGGGGAGAGTGGAGTTGGGGTGGTTAATCTTGGCTCTGAGAGGGTTTTGGAGCTGACCTCCCTAGCTGGGTGTGGTGTTTTAGGGTGGCCTTGACTTATTTAGGAGTCTCTTTGGGAGGAAAATCATGCTCTTTAGCTTTTTGGAATCTTGTGGTGGCTATGGTAGTTAAGCGGTTGGATGGGTGAAAAGGTGCATTATTGTAGAATTACTCTCCCTCTTAGCTAGAGCGCTTTTATAGGTGATAGACAGATTTTTTGATGCTGCTTTAATAGCTAATGAGGTGGTTGAAGATGCTGTCCGTTGGAAAAAGAGGGGTCAAGTGCTGAGCTGGATTTTGAAAAAGCCTGTGATAGGGTGAACTAGAGTTTCTTGGACAAGGTTATGGATAGAAATGGTTTTGGTTTGATGTGGAGGGATTGGATTAGAGGATGCTTATCTTCTGTGATCTTCTCTGTTTTAGTTAATGGCGAGGCTAGGTTGGTTTCATGCGTCTAGGGGTCTTAGACAGGGGGATCCCCTCTCACTTTTTCTCTTTACTATTGTAGTTGATGGTTTGGGTAGGTTGATTGAGAGAGGAGTTGATAGAGGGCTGGTGGAGGTGATTAAGGTGGGAAATGAGGTGTGTTTCATTTCACATCTCCAATTTGCAGATGATACTAGTGACTATTCTCTTCCTTACAAATAACATGGGTTATTTTTCTAATTTGCTAACTATCCTTCAGGTTTTTGGGAAAGTTTCTGGTTTGAAGATTAACTTTTTCAAGAGTGGTCTAGTGGGCCTTGGCATTGATGTTGACCCTTCTGTTAGGGTTGCGGATCGTGTGGTTTGGAACTGGCAGATTAATTATTTAGGTGTTCCCTTAAGTGGTAATCCTATAACTGATTCTTTCTAGGATCTTGTTTTTGAGTGTGGCTAGGAGATTGGACATGTGGAAAGGAGCATTTTTCACCTTAGGTGTTGGATTACTCTTATCCATGCATGTCTTTCTTCCATTCCATTGTATTATCTCTCTTTTTAGAATTTTTGTGAAAGGGGCACGCATGCTTGAGAAAGTCATGAGGGATTTCTTGTGGTTGAGTGGGGGAGGGACAGAGAGTCAAAGAGATCACCTTGTAGGTTGGGAGATTGTGTGTAGGTCTAAAAGGGAGGGAATTCTGGGTAGGGAAATGGTTATGGCTCTTTGCTTTAGAATCTAATTCTCTTTGGCATAAGGTAATTTGTAGCAAATTTGGTCTATTACAGAATGGATGGGATGAGAAAGTTAGCTTTAATATTACTCATGTGAGTCCTTGGAGGTTTATATCTTGGATTAATGAACATTGCTTTCCTTATATCTAGTACATCGTGGGTAATGACAACTGAATTCGTTTTTGGGAGGACTTTTGGATTGGAGAGATGCTGTTGGCTAGTGCTTTTTCCCGTCTTTATTGAGTCTCTATTCTTCATGATACCCCAATTTCTGTTTTTTTTTGGCAAGAGGATAGTCTCCCTTGGAATTTCCATTTTGGGAGGAATCTCAATGATAGAGAGATTGATGAATTGGCTCTTTTAACCAGTTTACTTGATTCTTTTCACGTTAATTTGCGGAATGATAAAAGGTTTTTGAGTTTGGATCCTTCTGGGGATTTCTCTTGTAAATCTTCTTTCTCTTATTTGACTTGTAACCCTAATGAGGATCCTTTTGGTCTTTGATTTGGAAAGCTAACGCTCCCTAAAAAATAATAGCTTTTATTTGGATTATGGTACTTGATAGAACTATTTCTAATAATGTGCTTCAGAAGAGAAGGCTTAATAAGGCCCTACGACCAGATGTTTGTGTCCTTTGTTTGAGTAGTGGGGAGACTTGCTCACGCTTGTTTCTTCATTGCCCCTTTACTTATGTTGTTTGGAACAAATTATTTGGTATGTGGACTGGAGTTGCTTCTCCACTTTGAAGGCTCTTTGCTCCATCTCTTTTAGAGGTTTTGGAAAAGGCAAGGATAGAAAAGCCTTGTGGTGATGCACCATTATGGCTGTTATTTGGTGTGTTTGGTTGGAGAGAAATGCCCGAAATTTCTAAGGGGTGGCCACAACTAATAATTTGGTTTGGGGTGGAGTGGTTTATCTTGCATCATTATGGGTGTTGGCTAATGGCTGTTTTTGTCTGGGAGACCTGCAGCAGGACTGGTTGGCTCTGCTTCATTTACTTGTCTTTCAGATTATGATGATCTCCTGGTGTAATTTTTTGTTATTGTTTTAAAGGTAGGATTTCTTATGCTTCTTGTTTTCATGTCTTTTACACTTTTTCCTTTTGTTGTACATTCTTATTTCTTCTAATAGATTTCATTGTTTATTGAAAAAAGGCCAGCTTATCTACCATTCCTCTCTATTTTGTTTTATCTCTTTTTAGTATTTCAGGAGGGGTAAACTGTAGACCATAAGCTTGAGAGGATCAAGAGGGATTTTCTTTGGTCATGTGTAGGGACTAGGGAGAGGAGACATCATTTAGTTATGTGGGAGGTGGTGTGCAGGTCGAAGGAGGAGGGTGGGTTGGGTCTTGTTCATTTGGTGTATGAAAACACTGCCCTTTTAGCTAAATGATTATGGCAGTTTCCCTGGAGGTAAACTTGCTTTGGCCCAAAGTTATAAAAAGTAAATTTGGCTTACAAGAGAATGGCTGGGATTCTGATTTGGGTTTAGAAGTTCTTCTGATAGTCCTTAGAGGTTCATTTCACAGCTTTACCCTTTCTTTCCTCTAACAAAGTTCAGGGTCGAGCTAATCATATTTGGTTTTAGGAAGATATTGGTGGAGGAGGCTGCATTGTCCTGTTCCTTTGCTTGATTCTATTGTCTTTCTTCTTGCCATAATGATGTGATCTCCTGCTTTCTTATTCTTAGAAGGATCTTGGAGTTTTCATTTTAGAAGGGTTTGAATGATATAGAGTTGGAGGAGCTTTCTTCTTTGTTCATATCCAGTAGGGGTGCTGGTAAAATTTGGCAGTTGGATTCATTGGGGGGATTGCTCATGTGATCTTCTTCTTATTCTTCTTCTTCTTTTTTCCACCCTCCAGTTAAGGTTGATTTGTCCTTTCCTCTTTATCGCGGCATATGGGTTGCTAAAGCTGCTTCTAAGATAAATGCATTTGTTTGGATGGTGGCCCTTAATACTGCTAACACCAACAATCTGTTGTGGACTAGGAGGCATTCTAAAGCTTCATCTCTAGATATGTGTCTTGTGTGGGAGTAGTTTGTATCTACCCATTAGTTTGTATCTATCCATTCATTTGCATGAAAGGAGTCTGGGATACAACACTATTTGGAGTTTGCAGCAACGCCAACAATCTGTTGTGGAGTCTGTCTCTTGTGTGGGAGTATCTCCGAGGATGCTTCTCATTTGTTTCTACCTGTTCATTTGCATGGGGATTGTGGAATACACTATTTGGAGTTTGCAGCGAAGTGTGGGTATGTCCGAAGTCGGTGGTGATGCTCTTGAGTTGTTCTTTTGTTGGTTTTGGCTAGGGTAAGAATTGAGCAGCTGTGGAGGTGTTCTCTCTTTGCTGTTTTATGGAGAATTTGGTTGGAAAGGAATGCTCTAAACTTTTCTGGAAAGACTGAATGGATCTTCTTTGGGACAGAGTGCTTTTTTTGGATTCTCTTTGGGCTTATAGTGTGGGCTGTTTAAAGAGCTTCTGTTTTTCAAAATGTTAACTGACACTGGTTGGCTTTATTAAAATGTCACTGGTTTTTTTTTTAAATGTTTGAGGACTTCTTGTTCCCTTTTTTGCATTTCTTCTTGCTAGTTACAATAAGGCTTTTTTTTTTTTTCTATTTAAAAAGTTGAACCATATCATGTGTACTCTTCCAGGCCTAATACAATTACTTTATTTGGCTGAGTGGATTATTTTGTTTTGAGCCAATGAATGGACCTTGAATTCTTTATCTTTTCCTCAAATTTGAGATTCCTGGTTTATGTGTTGAAGCTTGGTGATTCTTATAAGCACATCTGGTTTGCAAATTTTCAGGTTTAGAGGTTCTTTTAGGCATTGATGTACATTTTAGAAACTATAAGAATGACTTATTTAGCCACAAAAGTAGAGAGTTGGATAGAGAACTGATGGGCATTGAAGAAAACAACCGCATTAATGGATCAATAAGTTCATATTTGCGGTTACTATCTGGACACCTTCAACTACCTTCTGCACTTAAAACACTGGAATACTTGATACGCAAATACAAGTGAGTATTAAAAGTCAGTGTTGTATTAGTATTGTAATTTGTTTTTGTTTTTATTTTTTGTTTTGAGTGATATGATATTTGTTGGAATTACAGGATTCAAGTATACAACATGGAAGAAATGATCCTTTGTGCTTTGCCTTATCATGACACCCATGTTTTTGTGCGAATTGTTCAGTTACTTGATACAGGGTGAGGAAAATCATAGTTATGATTTATTTGCATTTGTGTAATAGCCCTGCGACGCTCTTTTCTCCTCCTGATGTCTTGTATTCTTGTGGTGTAGAAATAGTAAATGGAAATTTCTAGATGGTGTTAAAGCATCTGGTGCTCCACCACCTAGACAGGTCATAGTGCAGCAATGCATACGTGACATGGGGGTTTTGGAGGTTCTATGTAACTATGTGAGTTTTAACTGCATCAACTTTAGTTTTTTTTGATAAAAAAATGCTTGCCATTTTAATATAATTGTTTCCTCATAATTTTTTTTTTTCATAACTTATCATTTTCCTCCCTTCTGGTCATCATGAATTGATTGTTTTCCTGCAGGCATCTCCATCAAAGAAGTATCAGCCCTCAAGGCCTGTCATCAGCTTTTGCACAGCAATTGTTGTTGAGGCTCTGGGCTCTGTCACAACTGTTGACAATGATGTTGTGAAGAGAATTCTTCCATTTGTTGTTTCTGGACTTCAGCATGGTGCAAAAGGAGGCCCAGATCATAAGGTGCATGTTAATGAGTAAAGAGGACTTTATTTTTCTACATTATAGTAGACAGTTTGAAAAAAAAATCCTTGACGTCCCTATCCTAAAAAAACAGGAATTTTTTTTTAAAAGACATACAAACAGAAAACAAACAAGGAAACAAATAAAAGATAATGATAAAGTTACACGTAAATTTCACTGTGGATTATAATTTATAGAACAGGAGATGTTTTTTTGGCTTCTTGACATAGAATCAATATGCAAACCTCTAACCTATCTATTTAAGACCTGCGCTTCTAGAATCATGCTTTTTTAATATCTTGGAAGGTACTTAATGGGGAGTGTTCAGCTTGCATACGAGAAATATTCGTGGTGTTTTTGGAAAAAAAATTCAAAGAATTTGAGGTCTGAAGTTGACATTGAGCGAAGCATTATGATTGCAAGCCATTGGAGAGTCGTAAAATATCTTGTATAGCAAGTTATATTAAGTTTATTGTAGTTTAGGTTTTAGCTTCTTACATGTCAATATCTTAAATTCTCCATGCTAGTTAGGATTTCCAATAGTATATAAGAGGTAGATGTGATTTTTCTACAAAAAAGTTTCAATGGTGAAATAGCTTTGAATATTTGACAATTGATCGGGACTAGAATAAGCTTTTGAAATGGAAAATGAGAGAGTATTCTACTTAAATGCTGATTGTTTGTTGGACCTTTTGAGCAGGGTACTTTTTTCTATTTTTAGGAACTCTTTGTTGGTTTGTTGATGCCAAAGAGAAGGAAAATTGGGTGGGGTAGGAAGAAGTGAGTGTTCTAAGGATTTAGACTAAGGGGGCTTTCGGTAAAATTAAGTGTTGACTGAACACTGAAATCAAGTATGATTTAATGAACCAGTTCTGAATTGAACTTGAACCGGTTATTGAATCTAAAATCTGAATTATTTTGACTGTTTGATGTCTAATATTTTAATATATGTTGTTTTCAATTTTAACCTTCTCAATGCTTAGTAGCATAATATTAGATAAATTAATAAGCAATTACATAAGCTAAAGTTTTTAGTTTAACATAAATAATATTTTCTTGTCATATATTGAATTAATAATTATAAATAAAAATAATGTAATTTATTGTTGTAAAAAAATAGTGTTTATTATTTTAATTTTAATCACTTGTCTATTGTGTGTATTTTTTTTTTGTTATTTTCATTTTTTAAGGGATAAAATTGAACAGTAGACCTTTGAATCTGAGTCAAAAATGTTTCCATCTCTGGTTCTATTAGAAGAATTTTAAGAAATTCAGAGCTGCCACCACATGTTCGAATGTATAACCAGTTCACTTATTCAGTGAACTAGTTCAGAGTTTAGACATGATCTCTATTTAGAGGCCATTCAGATCAAACAAACGCTCCCTAATTGCATTCAACTAGCAATGGGAAGCAATAAATGAAAATCACAGCCAAGCACACAAGCAACTAAGCAATACAAAGGACTTATAATGGTAGAGATAGGAGGAAGAGTGCAAATGAGTTTGTAGTGGTTTAGCTCAACATGCATCCTACGTCTACTTCTCAAGGATCCTCTTTGAGAATTTCACTAGTCCAATCTTCTTTGTGCAAAGATCAAGCCAATTACCCATGAATTAGGGAGGGTAATTGGAGGAATATGGGTTGCTGGATGACGAGATGGTGCTAGAAGGGTTCAATTGAGTAAAGTAAAGGAGATTTTCATGAGAGAGGATATTAGTTGGAGAGAGAAGTCTATATTCAAATGGATTAAGGAATGTGATTGTAATTCTCAGAACCTCAATTGTTTTGGAGGGTGGTTAATGGGAAAAGGAGAAAGTTTCAAATATGAGTTAAGAGTTAGAGATTCTGGCGTCATGTTACTTGAGAGGCCTTAGGCAAATAGGTGAAGTTATTACGAAGAGTTGTATACTTAGGAAGCTCAAGACCTCAGGTTAGGTCGCTGGGGACATTTGATGTTGAGGAGGTCAAATCTACAGAAGAGATTTAGTAAGGAAGAGGGGGAAGAAATGCAAACTTACAAACTAACATTTGGGCAAGTCCCAACTTACAAAAGAAAAAGACAAAAAAAAAAAAAAAAAAAAAAAAAAAAACGTAGCAGAACTATTTAAAAAGCCTCTTTTACACAAAACCTTCCCATCATAGTTTATAGAACTCTTAAGAATGGCTGGCTCTAATTGTACGTTTTCATCTTTCCCTTTTCATAATCCTATCCAACATCCTTTTCTCTTTGAGCCAATAACCACATGCTCATCATTTCCATTTCTTTTGGACCAGCAAAAATAGGATTCATTAGAGGCCACCTAGGGGGTGCCAGCCAAGTGCATAAAAAGGAAGACTCGCCTGTCACACAATGTGTCTATGGAATCAAGAATTGTGTGTGTGTCTAACATATATAAAGCACTGTATTTCTATACCAACTGGTGAGGGTGGTGTGCCTTCTATCTTTGAGAACTATGAGTGTACATCTTATTCTCCAATTTCATAGCAGTAACCCAACACTGACCAACCAGAGTGGTGACCAGATTCCTAAGGTTTTTGGTTCTAGAGCACTGAAGGATGATGTGTTCATGAATTCAGCATCTTCCTCACAAAAAACCTTCTGTTAACTAAAGTTATCCCGCCCTTTTTGGTTGTTAATGATAAGAATCATCCTATAGTCCCTTTTAAGATTTAAGCTTCCATTTGGACTTGGGTTCTCAACAGGGTTAATACGAACGACTTGCTTCAGACTAGGAGGCCTCACAAAGCTCTCAGGCCAGATGTTTGCATGATGTGTTGAGAGGAGAATGAAGCTAATTGTCATTTATTTTTGCATTGTGACATGGCGAGATTTTTGTTGAACAATCTGTTTTCCTGTTTTAGTGAAGTTTGACTGTTTGGGCGGCACTGCAGATTGCTCATGAGTTCATAGCAGTGCATTTTTGGGATTTTAGAAGGAATAGGAAAAAGAAAAGGTTTCGAAATTGTGCAGATTTTGCTATTTTATGGATATTTGGCTTGAAATGAACACCAGAATTTTTAGAGATCAGAAGACTCCTCCAATTTTGATTTCAGAGAAAGATGCGTTTTTGGCCCACGCTTTTGGGGTTTTTGAGTGTCTTATGCTGTTTGATATCCATAGTGACCAGAAAGCAGCATTGATGGAAATATTTTGTATTTTCTCTTTCCTGTTTTTGGTTTGTTTTGGAGTATGGATATCCTAACCTCTTCTCTGTAAGTGTTTTTCTTTTTACTTTAATGCAGTTTTTGTTATCTTAAAAAGAACCCTCCTAAAGTTGAGTGATCGTGCATTTGGTGATGACTCCCTCTCTTATTCTGTCCAGGCTCAACTTTGCTTCCATCCAAAAGAATCCTCCCAAAGTTGCCTCCTTCACAAATAAAGCAACTTTTTTGGGGGCTCGAGGTTTTCAAATGGGTCTCCTGGGGAAGTTGTTTCTGGTATTAGTGTATGTATTCAGCATTCTGTACTATGAGCTGACTGACATGTTGGTTGAGGGGCCACTTGGGCTTCATTTGGTGTACCATGATAAAGAACTCTATATACATGTTAATGTAACAATGTGTGCACAAGGCTCACGATGCCATCAGGGGTCTGCAGAGGGCATGATGTGTGCAGTCTTACAGGCTTACCTCCACACTTGGAGAGAATGTTTCCACGACTTGAACATCTGACCTTTCGTAACATCCTTACATTGGGTCAAGGCCTGTCCTCAAATATCAAGGTTCCCACATCATTGGGGGGTCTGGGAAGGGCATGCTATATGCAGTCTTATCTCCACTCTTAGAGAGACTGTTTAGGATTTCTATATAGACAACAAAAAATTCAATGAATCTGGCACGCTCCCAATTGTGGTGGGCATTTCTCGCTAAGGGAATATCCCAGGTTACTCAATTGTCTATAATGAAGGTTTGTACTCATCGGAGCATCTGTATGCTTGGCCAGGCTGAAAATTTAGGAGACTTGGTGCTAAGTGGAGTGAGGCTGCACCATGTGTCATGCCAAGAGAAAATATTGTTTCCTTCTCTCAATTTAATGTGAATAAATGTTAAGAAGTCTCCGCAGCTTTTCCTGATCTATGTCCAAGTTTCCACCCCATAAGTTCCTTGACTTCCATGGAAGTCCCATCCATTGTGGTCAAGGCTATACTTTGAAGCAAAGATCTTCCTCTGATACAGATTCTTTTTCATTCACAAATCTCCGTAGCCATTGGTTGGGGTGTGGGGGTTGGGGGCTTTGTTGAACATTTTTGTGAGAGACTTGAGACCCAGACCGCCATTTTAGTTGCTTGACAATCTCCATGTAACCGAGTAGAGCTTGAACTCCTTACCCGTGACTCCCTAGAGGAATCTTTTATAAATATCTTCAAGTCTTTTGGGCACTGAGCATGGCACGTGGAAGAGGAACATGTAATACACCAGGAGGTTTGAGAGCTTGATGAGGGAGGTTCTTCCTATTTTAGAGAGGTAATTTCTCTTTCAGCCAGCGAGTTTTCTTATCACATCTTTTGAGGTTCCCAAACTTTTCTATCTTTAAGTTTGTTTCTGAGAGGAAGTTGTAAATTATTCAATGGAAAGATCCTTGCTTGTGGCCCCAAAATTTCAGTAAGGAAAATGCCATCGGCCCCCACTATTTGTAATAAGCTCATGTTTACTGTACTTGACCTTTAATAAGTTGCATCAAAGCAGAGAAGGATACATCTTAAATTGAGAATTTGTTGAGTTTCTGCCTGACAAAATTGTAAGCTGTCATCTGCAAACAAGACATTAGAAACTTCTGTTTCCATACCATTTCTTTGAACTCTATGCCCTTCAAAAAGACCTGTCTGTGCAACTTTTTGCAGCATAAGACTCAAGACTTCCATAACCTTGATAAATGACTAAGGAGAGTGGGGATGACCTTGCCACACTCATAAAATTCTACAGGAGCTGAAGAAGCCTGAGGGGCAGCCATTGATGAGAATGGAGAAGTACGGCGTGGTGATACACATTGTTGGATCCATTTGCACCATAAATCCCCAAAAGCCATTTATGAAAGAATGTGTAGATGTGTAAAAGAAAGTCCCAGTCCACATGATCAAAAGCTTTTTCAATTTCAAGTTCTCTAGATTAAGAATCCACTGTTTCAGAGGATTGACATCTGCCTCCATAATCTGTTTTCCCTCGACAAGGGTATGTTGGCGCTGACCAATAACTTCCACAATCGCTTTCTTGAGTATATAATTTCCATGAGATGTATAGCTTCAATATGGTTCTTCCTCCTTTGGATAGGTGGGAGTGGGTGAGACACCATTTTCTTTAATCTCAGTTACCACTGCCTTGATCGTACCACTATTCTTAAATAATTTTCCTTCATTCTCAAAGAACCCCTTTGATCCTCATTTTAGGAGTGTCAAACACAAGGAGTGATCCAGAGAACAAGAATTTGAGAGACAACCATATTGTTACGAATTTGTCCAATAATAATCAACTATCACAACCAAATGACTATCACTCCTCTCATCTGTCCCACCACACTATTTCTTAGCCACCAAAGTCAGTCCTCCCTTACAACCTCTCTCTCCAGAACCGCTCCTTGTATCAACCCCACTGGAGAAAAAACCTCCATCACAAAGCGGCCAATTGAAACTAACCTTACTCTATAGGGTCAGTATATTTTTTCCAAACTCTCTTAGCACTCAACTGTAGATTAAGACGTTAAAAATTTGTGCGCATCCCAGAGCACTATTGCTTTGCCCTTGGACAGATATCAACCTTATTGGACCTTGCCAAAGAAGCTCATTTTTTAGCATTATTAGAAGCCTTCTAACTTCTACTTCTATTTTCTGCAATTTCATAATTAGGATGTCTCTGAGACTGACTCTCAGCCTGAATATCACTTCTGCAATGTTTTTGTCATACAATTGTTTTTTGTTTGCATATGCTCTCACTTTGCCCAAAGACATCCCTGATCTGTCTTCATAATCTTCTTCCAAAATGGTTTCTTCTCTGCATTTCTGAACGAATACCATTTGTTGGCACATCATCTCCCATTCCTCCAGATCCCATGGCCTATCAGTGTTCTTCTGTGAAGCTTCTCAAGCCATCACCTCTTAAGTCTCCTAGAACAAAAACAGAAAGTCTTTTCCTATTCTACCCCAACCCTAAAGACTCCCTTCACAGGCCTAATCGCCATATGGTAATAAACTCTCCCAAATCGTCTTCTGCCAAAAAAAAATTTCCCTAACCTACAAATATCCGGGATAAACAATCAGAGGGCCATTTTGCTGACACTGATGATACCCTTTCCCAATGATTGTGAACCAGATTTGGCTCGAGTAGAAAGATGAAACAATCTTCCTCCACTTTCTTCAGTCTTGATTTCTTTTATGGAAGATTTTACCCAGAGTGGGGAACGTGATGGTTTCAGATTATTTTTCTTCCAAAATAGTTGACAAGTGAGAGGGAGAGAAATGCAGTACTCAGTTTGGAAGGTTTTACCCAATTATTGCAAAGATCAGGTTCAGGTTTTCAGCCCTTCTCTGTTTCTGATCAAATATTTGGAAAGCTAAGGGTCTGTTCAGTCGTGGAAAACAATTTCCATTTTTAATGTTCCAAAGAATTAGGAAAATGCCACCTTGGTTTCCAATTTGTCAACATTTGTATAATAAATCTGAAAACAATGAAAATTTGTTTTCCTGCTTTTTCTATTAAAATGTTAGAAAACTGGACAACAAGGTGACATTTTTGTAATTGTTTGGAAAAGTTAAAATGGAAAATAAAAACTGTTTGCCACACCTGAACATGCTCTAAGATTCCCTCTGAGATTAGGGCTCTCATGTGGACTTTGGTTCTTAAAAAAAGGGAGGAGGCCTGGTATGGCAGTCCATCTAGATATTTGGGGTGGTGTGTTGAGCTTCTAATGAAACAAGTGAGCATCTGCTTCTTCATTTTCAGGCGACGAGGCAGCTTTGGTGTAATCTTTTTGCTTTAGCTGGTGAGATGCGGGTATCTCCTCGTGCGTGGATCATCTTTTGAAGATGAAGTGTGGGAGCTCTGTCAAAAGCAAGAAAGGGAAAGTCCTGTGGCAGAGCAAATTCTTTGCTATGTTTTGGATTTTGTTGATGGAATGGAATTCTTGCTATAATGTTTAAGGATCAAGTTATGCCTTTATATATATATTTTTTGTGGGATGGAACTGTTTTTCTTGCTTTTCTTTGGATGCTGGCTCCGAAGATGTTCTGGTGTTTCTTTTACTTGTTTGCAAAGGGTTCTGAGGGTAATTGTTTCTCTTTTTTTGTTGGAGGACATCTTAATTTCTTTTCTATAAAAAAAATCTACTGATTAATTTCTGGGTCTTGTGATCCTTTCCAAGTTATTTATCAATTTCTGTTAGGCTTTTGGAGCTTGGCATGATCTCTCATTTTATTATGCTTATGCTGGTATATTAACAGCCTGCATGTTTGAGATGGTCTTATCTTTAGGTTGTTCCTCATTTTTTATTTTGTACTTGTTGGGTGTTGAGTGTGATTTGCTGCCACTATCTTCTTTCACTTTTGCTTATGGATTTTATTTTTCATACACTTTATTGCAAATTGTGTGATATTTTAATAATTTTTTATACAGGCTGGTGCTTTGATGACCATTGTTTTACTAGCAAACAGAGCGGCATTATCTCCTAAACTTGTCAATAACTTAATTAGGTCAATTGCTGAGGTAGCTCGAGAAGATGCAAAAGAATCAACTGACTTGCAATGTTTCCGCACGTCTTTGATGGCTTTAATCAACCTTGTTCAGGTATCTTAAGGTGCTACATTCAGTGTTTTTCTTTTTTTGATCTCTTTGAACAAAAATGATGGTCAAGTTGATCCTGTTAAGGTGTTATTGGTAATAGATTCCTTCATTTTTAGGTTTTTTGATCAGTAAATAACACCCAAATACAGCAAACTTAAGATCACCCGCACTGCAGGGTGTCACAAAAAACAGGAATTACAAGAGGATCATCCAAAGCAGTCTCCTGTACCTGCTTGTAACAATAGCAATCAGCTGTTCTTCACTAATCTGAGGGCGTAGCTGCTCCTTCAAAGGCTCTCCTATTTATTTCCTTCCAAACACACCAAAAGATGGCAAATGGGATGAGGGTCAAAACTTTCCTCTTCTCTTTGTGGCTTGGATTCCTTTCCTAGTCCATAACTCCTTCCCACTGAGCTGGCCATGGCCCACTGCTGCCTGGTCAAGGAAAATACCATGCTCCCAAAGTTCCTGGTCCATGGGTGACGCTGGGGGATGTGGCCAACAGATTCAGCATTATCCATTCATAAAAAACACCTATTAACGAGGGGCAGCCCCCTTTTCTGCAGGTTATCAAGGGTTAAAAATTTCCCCCCAGGTTGCCTCCCAAGCAAGAAAGGCTGTTTTCCAGATATGCGTCCAAGGAAGCTGCCATAGTTTGTCTCCAGTGGGGAGTGTTTCCTGTAAAAGGATCTGACAGTGAATCTGCCATTACTAGTGAGGATCCATTTTAGTTCGTAGTTAAAGTTCAGGAAATGGAACTTGTACAAGTAAGGTGATCAATTTTGCAATCAGTGATGTTCCTAATCAAGGGAATATTCCAAAAGATCGTTCGACTCGAAATTTGAAGATGATGACTGATAAGGCCTTTCTTATTGCAAGCTAAACTGAAGACGGAAGGAAATTAAGCACTGAGGTGCATTTGGCTGCTCCAAACATCATGCCAAAGAACATATTGTCCCCATTTTCCACTTGATAACTGATGAAAGGGAAAAAATGACCCCATCCTTTTTTGATGGCAAAAGAAGAGATTTCATTAATAGACATCTACTGAAAAAATTATGAAACAAACCTGAATGAAAAAACTAAAAAACAACATAGATGAAAAAAAGGAAAAATCATGCCAACAAATTCCTCCAACATTTTTTGATGTATTTCGAAACCCCAACTCTGTAGCATCCTTTCTCAGTGTTAGTGATCCAGTCATTATGCTTTAGCCCATATTTAGAAGCAATGACTCTCCACGAGAAGAATTTTAGCCCCGAGCCCCCGAAATGGATAGGTTGTTTAACTATCCCCAACTTGCCAAGGTGGTATTTGAGTTCCTTCGCCAAGCTTCACCCAAGGAATCTCCTTTGAATTCCTTCAAGCCTATTGGCTGCTGAAACCGGTAAGGGCAAGGGACATATAATAGACCTGGAGGTTACTGAAGGTGCTCTTGATTAGTGCGAGTCACCCTCCTTTTGGCAGGAAGTTCCTTTTACCCTGAAAATTTTTGGAATTCCTCAATAAGTAAATGCACCACATATTGGCCATTAAATCACAAACCCATAAATTTTCTAGGATCTTTCCATCTGCCAAAAACTCTTAATCTAATTATTACAGCTCTTCCACAGTGCCTGCACTAACCCAATGTTCTTCCTCTAGAATGTTAAAAAGATAATTCCATAATTTTTGGGTAAAGCACCAATGCAGAAAAAGATGGGCAGCAGTCTCAGTGTTTCACTATTCTGTTTGCACACCCTCTCAGAACCTAACATGCTTAGTAAGAAGTGAAGGGTTTTACACCAAAAAAATCTCAAAATCCTCTCACCCCAAAAGCAGCCAACCATGGCCATTCAATCACAAACTCTTGCAATTCTATAATCTTTCTGTTTGCGAAAACCTCGAAATCTAATCAGAAACAGATCTTCCATAGTTCTTGGACTAACTCAACATTCTTCCTTTACAATGTTAAAAAGATAATTCCATAAATTTTGAGTAAAAAAATAATGCTGAAAAAGGTGGGCAATTGTCTTACTGTTTTGCTTGCGCACCCACTTTTGGAACTGAATGTGCTCTGGAAGAAGAGGACGAACATTAGACTGATGATGCAGTTTGTTTGAAATTCCCTCTGCTATTAGAAGTTTTCTTCTAGTGGTAGTTTTGCTTCTAAGGAGCTTCCTTTTTTCCCATCCTCTTTCAAAGCCCCCAAAAAGTATAGGAAGGAGGATAAAAGTTATAAAAAGGTATAGATCCACTAAAATTCAATTCTTCTATTTTTGTGACCATAGCCATCCTTCTCTACCATCACCATTATCTTTGTGGGTTGACACAACCATAGCTTTTCTCGTCTCCATCTTTGGCACCACACTGATGTTCTGAGCTACCATCACTATCACCTCTTCACCCAACTTTTCACCTCCTGCAGCATGAGCAATTTTTTTTTTTCATCACACTGTGATTGCCTCTATAAACAACCTCCAGTGTGGAGGTCAACATTATTATCACTTATTTTTCAGCAGTTACACTGCTATATTTTCTGTCACAACCTCCAATAGGTTGTCATCCTTGCGCAATTGCATTGTTACTGCAACTGTCATTTCTATTGCCACCATTGTTCCAGAAAATCACCACCTTCTTCTTGAACTGTCTCAATGCTTTCAGCTCCTTATAACTGTCACCACAACCTGTGCCTTTAGCACCACCCTTTTAAAAATCTCCACCACATCAAATGTAACTGACTTCAGCTTCAAGAAAGCAAGATCTTCACCGTTTGCCGATATGGCCGTAATTCGTACCACCATAACCTTCATCAACACAGTGGTGACTCAAAATACTCTGTATACCATGTCATTGCAACATTGTCGTCGCTGTTGTTGCTTCCACAACCTGATAGCACAACATTCAGTACCATTTGTACCTTCATCAGAATAGACACTATCATCACAGCCATCTGCAACTACAAGTGATTTGCCGTCATCTCAACACTCATTCCAATACTAGTTTTAATGTCAAATTCAACCTCGTTATATAAAGGAAATTGAATCTTATCAACCATTTATACCTTGATCGTTATTTAATATTAAGTGAAATCAAGTTTGTTTTTAAATGAATGCACATGTGTGTGTAGTTGTGTAGATTTCTGGTCTGTGTATTAGATGGTACAACTAGACTCCTTTTTGACTTGACTAAATAGTTGTGTATTTAGTATTTGTTTAGGTAAATGGTGGCATGCTATTTTATGTGACTCATTGGTTTATTATTCTCTTTTCTTTTCAAGCTGCATCCTCATTTATTTTACACCTATTTTTTTAAATTAAATTCAATGCCTTGTCTTATTCCCCCCCCCAACACGCCCCTTCACCTCCCCTTTGTATTTCTGATTTTTCATTTTCCTATATTTGTGCTCAACTGATTTATTTAAAACTTTGTTTTTCTAGATGCAATCTGTTGAAATTTTCCCCAAGAAGGCTTTGGATATGCTGAATGAGATTAGGTAGTCTTTGATGGTCTGAATTCTGAAACATTTCCTTATAGTTTGTATTGGTTTAATTATCCTTATAAAAGCTTTCTTGGTTAATGCATTTTCATTTTGGAAGTGATCTTTGTGGTGTGCTTACGGGGCTCTTCAAGGAGTTCAACATAGAAAGGTTCCTTGCCATTTTTCTCGAATCCTTGGCTGACTACAGGTCTGGAAGTGATTATTTAATTCTTCCTGTAGAAATCATTCTTCTTCTGCTTATGGTTCTAAGACAACTTATTATCTGTGCTCCAGTTCTTCTGATGATCGGTGCCATCGAGTTATGATGTCAATTATAGAGGACGTTCCTGTGAAAGGCTTTATTGATCGCATAGTCTCCAAGCTGCTTTCTTCCTGCATGAGGTTATCACAGAGGATGGGTGATTCTTCATCGTCAGGACCAGGTACTTGGCTGAGATCTTATGCATCTATTCTTTGTTTGTCCTTTACTAATGTAAAAATTTGGAGTATCAATCTCTCTCTCATATAAAGTTTGCTGTTCAGCTGCCTTTTTTTTGCTCATATTTTATTTTGCCAATTAGCTTTATTTTTCTCGTTGTTTGATTCTCAAATTACAAGTAGGAATCTGGGCCAAGCAAATTTTGGTTATGATTAATAAGAAGTATCCATCAGAATTGCGTGAGGCTGTTCGCAAGTTCATGGAGGTCTGTTTGCTTGTCTCTCTCCATCATTGCCATATCTTCCCTCTCTCTCTTTCCCTCTCTGATTTTAATTTTTAGTCCTCTTTTTTCCCATTTTATTTGTCAGGATGCCAAAGTGCAGTCGAAGAAAGAGGGGTCTATAATTGAGGTTTTGTGCCGGAGGTTAGATGGGAATTTGGACACTCCATCTGAGATCTCAGATTCAAAAATTTGGCTTGCATTGGAACATCCAAAGGTTTCTGGCTTATAATATTTATTTTAAATTTTGTACACTTCAACCTCCTTTCTTAAACATAAGCGCAATGCAACACTTTCTTCACTTTTTTATGTATATAAGCATACCTAGATGCACCGGATTTTAGAGCTTATGCTGTACCATAACCGCTTTGGCCCTTTCCTCTTTGACAAACTATAACATCACACATTCTTGTACTCTGAAAACATTGTTATTTGCAAATTTTCCCTAGCGCTTTTTACATTTACGTCCTTTGATTTTACTAGTTGTACATTACTAGTTATGATTTTATTACATTATATAGGCTGAAGTTCTTTGATTTTACTAGTTGTTCATTACTAGTTATGATTTTATTACATTATATAGGCTGAAGTCCGACGTGTTACACTGTCAAATCTGGCCGCGTATGGAATTTTGGATGACAACATAGCTAATTCACAGGTATTATGGTTGCATTTCTTCATATCTTTATAATAAACAATTCTTTCTATGGTGTTTGGGTAGTTTTTTGTCGTCAACATGTTTATTCTGATTTAGAGCAAGTGTTTGTATCTTTGACTTTGGTCTCTGTGTGTTTTTTAATTTTTACCTTGAAAGGAAAAGTTTAGGTTCTTGATATAGGGATGAAGATGACCTTTTCCTCTGAATTTAAGAGGTTGGAAGAGAAGAATCAATTGAGAAAAACTATCCAAATTTTTGAATATGCAGAATTTTGATATGTTCATTAGGGTTTGTGGTTTTGAGGCATCTTCTTTTGGGCCATGCTCTTTTCTCTTGGTCGGTGTGAGAGTTTTTTCAATGGGATTACCTGCGTGAGACCCCTCATGATGACTCTGCTCTCACCGACACCTTTTCTCATGCCGACTGCCTCCCTCGTCTTCGTCCTTCTTTCTTGGCCACGGTGAACCTTCCATCGCACCCTAAATCATCCCCTTGATGCCTTTTTAATATATATTTTCTTTGCTGATAAAAAGAAGTGGGTGGTGAGAGGACTGTTGCTAGTTGTATAGACAGGTTTTGTTTTGTAGTGACTGGGATACTGAGTTTTTTTTTTTTCTCTTGAAACTGTTTTATCGACTGTCTAGATTTGTGTTCGATCATTTTCCTGTTTTGTTGGAATCTAGCAAGGATAATTTGGATCCATCTCCTTTTTGGTTAGAAAATATGGCTTGATCATTACTCCTTTCCTCTTTGGTTAGGGATTCTTGGAGTGAGGATTTGGAGAGGGGTTGGGAAGGGTTTAGGATCATGGGAAACTTAAGCATCTTTAAGGGACTTTGAAAAAGTGTAATGAGGATGTCCTTGGGGATATTAGGATTAAGGAGGCTAGAATAGGAAAGAGGACTGTGTATGTGTTGGAGGATATGATTTTTAAAGAAGCAAGGAGTTGGAGGCATGACTAAATTTAAATGGGCGAGCGTTGGCTAATGGGAGGATGAGAAAGAACCTGATTAGGGTATTGGAATTGGGAGGGGCAAGGTTCTTTCTCATGCAAATGAGATGACAGATTTTTTCTCAAATCTCTACCCTGAGTTGGATACTTACAGGCCAGGGTTTAGATTGTAACTGCATTTCTAGAGATGTGGTAGTTTGGATAGAAAGACTTTTTGATAAGGAGGAAGTAAGGGTAATTGTGTTTGGGATGGAGAGAGATAAGGTCCAGGTCCAGATGGGTTTAATATGGATTTTTTTTTTTCAAGATTGTTGGGATGTAATTAGGGTAGCCTTGTTGGAGGTCTTTTCGCTACTTTTGGGAGCATGAATTTTGAGCTTTGGATTTGGATTTGTATAGATTTGGACACAATTCAATATAATTTTGTATGAAATTTTATCCAACTACACACAAATCCCAATCCAAGACCTATTCCAAACATAGGGTTAGGGGGCATTTGATTTGAATGACCTTTGAATGGAGGCTATATTTGAGATTCAGTGAACCGGTTAGGCATCAAAGCGTTTGGTGGCAACTCTGAATTTTCTTAAAATTCCTCTGATAAAACCAACATGGAAACACATCTAATTTGGATTCAGAGGTCTTTTTTCTAATTTAATCCTTTATAAAAATGAAAATGACAAAAAAGTCAATACCCAAGTGATTAAAATTAAAACAATAAAGTTTATTTTTGTACAACAATAAATTATATTTTTATTTATAATTAATAATAAATATATTGCAAAAAAAATATTATTTATATTAAATTAAAGGCTTTAACTTTTGCAGTTGCTTATTAATTTAATCAAATATCTATGCTCCTAATTATTAAGAAGGTTAAAATTGAAAAACAACACATATTTAGATATTAGATACAAAATAGTTAAGATAATTGTGATTTTTGATTTAGTGACCTGTTCATGTTCAATTCAGAACTGGTTCACAAAATCAGATTTCAATCCAGTGTTCAACACTTTTAACACTTAATTTTACCAAACACACCCTTAGTGAATCTTGAGTGGAATATAAAGCAAGAGTATTAATTCCAATTTAGTCACTTTGGTTCCTAAGTGGGGTAGATCTAGAGATTGCTGATGTTAGACCTATTAGTTTAATGACTTGAGTGTATAAGGTTATTGCTGAAGCGCTAGCTAATAGGTTGAGTGCAGTGTTACATGATGTTATTTCTTTTGCTTCAAAGTGCATATGTGGGGTGTTGGCAGATTGTGGATGCTATTTTGGTTACTTGGTAGTTTTTGTTTTTTTTTTTTGGGGGGGGGGGGGGTCGTAGGAGGAATTTGTAGGGGCTTATTTTTAAATTGGATTTTGGAAAAGCTTTGTGTATGTTGAAATTTTTTGGATAAGATGTTTGCTAAAAAGGGGTTTGGGGAGAGGTGGTGGTCTTGGAGAAATTATACAGGGGACCTCCCCCTCCACATGTCCGTGTGCCTATTTCCTTAATTATACACTTACTGAAAATGGGTCTCTCTTTCATATTAATGAATGTAAGATTAATTTGTCACTTGTTTAACATTAAAGAAATGGGCACACGGACAAGTGGAGTGGGGAGGTCCCCTGTATAATTTCTCGTGGTCTTGGGAGATGCTTCTCTAATGTTTTCTCTCGTGTCATGGTTTAGAGCATCAGTGGGCATTAGAGAAGGGGATATGCTATGTCATTTCTTGTTTGTGCTAGTGGTTGATGCCTCGAGTAGAATGATGGATAGGGTGGTTGATACTTGATAAGGTCCTGTGAAAGGGCTGGAAGTGGCTAGAGACTCAGAGAGGGGCATCTCACCTTCAGTTTGCTGATGATACTATGTTTTTCTCAGTGATCGTAGAGATTCTTTCTGAACGTGCTGGTTCTCCTTCAAATCTTATTTGGAGAAGAGTGGTATTGCCTCTATTCATTTGGGCTATAGTAGACCTATGAAATTGGCCCAGCCGCCCAGTTATCGGGTTGAGTTATTGTAGGCTGGCCCTTGTCTTAGTTAGAGGGGTCTTGTTGGGTGGCAATCCTAAGTCAGTGGGTTTTTGGGATTTAGTGGTGGAGAGGGTGTCTAAGCATTCAGATGGGTGGAAATGTGCGCTATTTTCTCTATGGGGCCGCATTACTCTAATTCAAGCTTGTTTTGCTGGTACCTTTTTTATTGTTCGTCAATTTTTAGGATTGCCTGTGGGGACAGCTGCTAATCTTGAGAAATTTTGAGAGACTTCTTTTGGAATGTGGTTGGGGAGAAGATGGATTGCTTGGTTAATTGGGTGATTGTATGTGGGTCTAAGCGGGACATGGGTTTGGTACTCAGGAAGTTGGGTCTAAAAGCACTGCCCTTATGCCTAAATTGTTATACTGGTTTCCCTTAAGAGTAATATTTTCTTTGGTAGTAAATTTAGCTTGCATATGAAAGGGTTGGGTGCTAATTTGGGAATTTGATGTTCTTTAGAAAGCCCGTGGAGTAGTATTTCTCTGGTTCGCCCTGTCTTCATTCCTGATACTAAATTTCTATTTGGTAATGGACTAATGGTTCTCTAAATTGTTTCTGGGAAGATGTTTGTGTGGGTAAATACTGCATTGTTCATATCCTTCCTCGTCTTTATCATTTGTCTTCATGTCATTGATAATTCTATTTCCTCCCTTTTGATATCTGATTGTCAATCTTCTTCTTGGGATTTCCATTTTTGCAGAACTCTCAATGTTAAGGAAGTGGAGGAGCTTTTTGTTAATTTTTGATAACAGGAGAAGATATATTAGATAAATATAAGGGGCAAAGTGTAGGGACAGGGAGTTCATGAGAAAAAGAAAAGGGGAAAAAGAAAAAAAGGGAGGTGAGGAATGCTCACAAAATGAAACTAAACAATTTTAGATATGGAATCCCCTTTTCAAACCCTTTTCGTCATATTTTACTGAGCTCTTCAAATTTGCTAATTCTGTTTGTTTCTTCATCTTTCGACTTTTACCACCATCCATATGCACTTCATTTCCTTCAACGTTCCTCAATTTTAAATCCATTATATCCAAAAGATTTTGAGCTTCTAAATCCTTCATAGGAATCTCCACTACATATGTAGGCAGAATTCCATCCCTGCGATGTCAGTTGTTCACCAACCCATCATTATAAAAAATAGAAACTCTCTCCAAACCCCCCAGTGGGGTAGGATGAACATACGACAAATCATCTTCTATTTCATCGCAGGAATCAGGAATGTACCCATGTTGTTCTCGAATCCTGTCCAATAACAAACCCCACCACAATCAAACTCACTAATATCATCACTCTCTGAATCTGATAATCCCCCCATTTCTTTACCATTTTCCCTTATACTAATCTCATTACTACATCCAGCCTTTTTCTTAGCATTTGAGTCTTCCACAATACTAAACTCTCCTTTAGAATTTCTTAATAGCTTTGGCACTTACTCACCTGAAATTTCATTCTTTTCTTCAAAAACCTTCTTCATTTCAGCACCCATACAAGCACCCTTATACGAGCATAAACCTTATTACGATCAAATCTATCGGCATTAAGAAGACGATCAACAGATTTCTCCCCAAACCCAGCTTTTTTTTTTTTATTCTTTTCCACACTGCCTTCAAATACATCATCAAAACTTGATTCTATTTTAACATCATCTTGTTTCAAAACTAAGCTGCTAGAATTCTTAATTTGTTGATCATTCCGACTCAGATTTTGGAATCTGGATGCTGGATTCGGTTTCCAATATCATTATTTTTAGAGTTTTCCTCCCCTATACTCATTTTCTGGTATTCAGGGGCAAAATTTTTGACCTGCCCTTTACTCGGAACCAATAAGGAAGTACTTGAGTTGCCACTGCCGCGTGCTTGGGCCTGAATACCATCTTGACCCTTCTGCTGGAAGGTCATTTTGAAGAGAACTTTTCTTTGGATCCAGAGTCAGACTTTCCAATACCTTGGGCCTGTTCAAATAACTGGCCCAATTTAGTTAAAACAGAAAAGCCTCCTTTTTCAATAACTTGGGCCGGGTCTGAAACGAGTAACATACAGACCAGACCAATTCTTTTCGCAGCCTCCTCCCTGAAAGCCGCCTATGAGATGTTTGTAATGCCATCTGAAACCCTAGAATCCTTCATGCTCGGGTTGGGCAATTCAAAACAATTTGCATGGCCCCAATATCTTTCAGATGCAGCACATCTCCACATTGGCAGCACAGTTCTTTCCTGGCCAACACACCCTGATTTCCAGGATAAACTTCACGACTGTGACCCTCTCCTTCCCTATGTTTGCTTTCCAGCACTTCCTGACTCCACAACGTTTGGCATGAAGAACTGTCTGCACTAACACCTTTCAAATCCTCATGAAAAACCTTTGCCATCTCGCAAAAATCTCTTGTGTAGCTTTGCCACTGAACACTTCAGCACTTCCTCGATTAAACACTGAAAAATTCTTTTCCTTCTACCCCAGCCCTAATTCCAAATAATTTCCCACCTTTGTCCACCTTTTTGACATCCAATACTTTGTGAATCCCAATCAGAAACTATAAAAGCCCCTTTGCATTTGACTGAAAGAAGACAAACCATCAGCAAACCAGACCACAGCAGAAAACCTATCCCACCTGTTTTGAGAGACGTTAGTCTTGACCACAAGCAAAGAACGATTCTCCCCATCTATGTCTAATCACAGATCGAAGGATTTACCTTCATTCTGAACCGATTGATTATCAGTATAACCAACCACAAAAAAATGCATATGATCGAACATGCGAAGGGGAAATAGGAATTGTATGGCAAGAGGGATAGAGAGAGAGGGTAGAAGGAGAGAGCAGGACATTTTTTTCCTTTTTTATTATCCCACTTTTTTCTTTGTTAATTGTTGTTGGTTGCTCTTTGTCCTTAGATATATTGGGGGTTTATTCTTGTGAATCCCTGTTTTATCATTTGACTAGTCCTAATAGGATCTTTTCACTCCATAAAAGTATTCGTAAGGCCAAAGTTCCTTGAAATTATGGATTTTATTTGGTGTGCTATTCTTAAATGGAGTTAACATTTAACACCAATGGTCTATTGTGGAATAGGTGGCATTTGATGGCAGTTTCTCCTAATGTGTTTTCATTATGTTCTGATAGTTCAAATATAGCTTCTCTGTTTTTGCATTGCTGCTTGGAATATTTGGAATAAGCTTTTTGGTTTACTGGGATAGCATTTGCTTTGATTGAATCAGTGGAGGATTTGTTGGTCACTTCTTTTTCTGATTTTGGTAAAAGCAATGATGCATATGTTTTGTGGAGATGTGGCGATTTTCACAGTGCTGTGGGGATTATAGTTGGAAGAAAATGCACGAGTATATGTTTCTTTTGAGTTTTGATAGAATAGGAACTTTATTGAATAGCATAAGAAGAAGACTGAGAAATGGAGAAGCAGAAAAAAACAACATCAAGTTAATAAAATGTTCCAGCTTCTGACAACATCTTGAAAACAGCAAGCCTTGAAACAGCCTGCAACTATAGTCCCAAAGAGAAGCCATGTATCAGATCCTGTCTGAAATATATAGTCCACTGATAATCTCTTCCCACTTCCCAGTAAAAATGTAGCATTTATTTCCAACCAAATACCCCGCAACATAGCCCCAAAAGCACATCTCCACGGCCTTTTAGCATCCTTAACTTTTCCCACGACCAGCCAAAGAAATAGATTGAAGAGCCTCTGCTGAATTTGGACTAACCCATGATTCTCCAAATACCTCAAAGAGAGAATTCCACAAATTCCAAGCTAAAGAACAATGAATAAACAAGTGAGACACACACTTTGAACTATTATCACACATAACACCCAGGTTTGGTGACAAGGCTTTAGAAAGTCTCCTCTGTAGCAGGTTGTTGGTGTTAACTCCATTAAGGACCACCAGCCCAAACAAAATACTTAATTCTAGAACAAACTTTAACCTCTGAAACTCCCTGATGGAGAGGAAAAATTGAATTAGCCTTAGTTAGAGGAAAATAAAGATTTACAATAAGGAATTGAATGAGGTTATCAACCTTGGAGAGATCTCTTAGAGACAAAAATCTAGAGCCTCATGGCTTAGGGAGGGTGATCAGAATACTAGATTCCTTCACCGTACAGCGAATGCTCACTTCAGGCCTAACACCTTATCCAACATTGAAACTGGGGAAAACATTTTGATAGGGGAAGAGGAAATGAAAATGAGCATTGGTAATTTTTATAAAGTTCTCTATTATGAAATTGAAGCCTGGAGACTAGTCATGTATGGAATCAATTTTAGATCTACTAGCTCTTATACTGCAGAGTGGCTAGAGAGACCCTTTGAAGAAGCAGAAATCCTTCAAGTGGTTAAATATTGCAATGGGGACAAAACGCTTGGCTCGGATGGTTGCTCTTTGGCTTTCTTTTTGACAAATTGGGGCTTTTTCAAGCATGACATTCTCTGCAGTCAATACCTTTGGGGAGCTTTGCAGATAAAGCATATTTGTGAGTAGTAATAGTGCAACCTTTGTAACCTTGATTCCAAAGAAAGTTAGGATGGCAAATGTCAAGGATTTTTGCCTAATGAGCCTGGTGGGAAGCATCTATAAGATCCCTGCTGAAGTCCTACCCATGAGGATCAAAAGTGCCATTCTTTGGGCAGCACTGGCTTGCTTTTGTGGCTGGTAGACAGTTCATGAATGCTACCCATATTGCTAATGAAGTTGTGGATTCCTATTGGGTGATGTGCAAACTAGACATGGAGAAAGCCTTTGACCAGGCCAATTGGAACTTTCTTCAAAATCTTCTCAGGAGAATGGGCTTTCGGGAGCTTTTGTGTGATTGGATTACACAATGGATCAAAACTTCAACCTTTTCAGTGCTCATAAATGGCTGTCCTTCTGATTTCTTTCACTCCTTAGAGGCTTGAGACAACGGGATCCCCCTTTCTTCCTTCTTGTTTATCTTGTTGATGGAGGTGTTGAGCCTTATGTTGAAGAAAGCTACTGAAGGAGGGCTTCTTAAAGGTCTTAGAGTGGCTAAGAATGGAAGTTCATGGAAGGTCCACATCTTCTCTTCATGGATGATACCATCATTTTTTGCGAAGGTGACCCTTTCCGCATCCTCAAACTTTGGTGCAATTTGGTAGTGTTTGAGGCTGTCTCGGGCTTGAAATTGAATCTTGGAGAAAGTGAGCTTATTTTGATTGGTGATAGAATGGAGGATCCTTTCCTTGGCGGTCTATTGGGTAGTAAGATGGGAACATTACCCATTAATTACCTTGGTCTCCCTTCAAGCTAATTTCAAAGATAGAGGAATGCGGGAACCGATTGTTGAGAAGTTTGAAAAAAGATTGGTAGGTTGGAATAGGAACTTCTTGTCAAAAGGTGGTAGACACACTCTCCTCAGGAGTACCTTGACAAACCTTCCTGTTTATTTCATGTCTCTTTCCTTTACTGGATTCAATTGCCAAAATACTTGAGGGAATTCAAAGGAGATTCCTATGGGGGAGCTTGGGAGAGGAATTTAAATTCCACCTTGTCAAATGGGGCATGGCTAAATCTATTTGTTCAAGAGGGTTGGGGTTGAAATCCCTCCACACTTTCAATGAAGCTCTTCTTAGGAAATGGTTGTCGAGGATCATGAAGGAAAACGACCACCTTTGGTGGGGAATCATTGCTTCTAAATATGGGCTCAAGCATGACAAGTGGATCACTCATGCTGGTAGAGGCCTCTTTGGTGTGGGGATTTGGAAATTCATCAGAAAAGGCTGGGATGATTTTATCTCTTATGTAAAGTTTTAAGTGGGTAATGGGGATAATTTTTACTTTTGGCACGATGTTTGGTGCAACCAAAGAGGTGTATGTGATACATTCCTGTCATCTACAACTTTGCCTGTGATTAGGAAGCCTCATCAGTCATCACATTCAAATCTCAGATCAGCTTATCTTCTGTACATTCCCTTCATCAGAATTGTGGCAGATTGGAGACCCCATCTTCTCATTGACTTTTACAGCAGTCTCTACAATTTCTGCCACCAAAACATTCCTAATGAACCCAGATGTACTTTGGATAGAAATGGGGTCTTCACAGTTAGATCCTTCTGCAGGAAGCTCTCTCCAATGGGGAACAACTTGGAGCAACCTCCCATGGATTCACATCCGATAGACAGTTGCTCCTAAAAAGGTTGCTTTTCTTGCCTGGGAGGCAACCCATGGAAAGATTTTAACCCTGGACAACTTGCAGAGAAGGGGGCTGACTGTTGTCGACAGGTGTTTGCTATGCATGGCTGACGCAGTTGATCACATCTATTCCTTCATTGCCCCTGGACCAGGAACCTTCACATGGCTCTGATCCATCATGAAAAAAGAATAGTAATCCTTAAGTACAGAACTTGGCTATGATTTTTACAAACTAGAAACTACACTAAAGGCCGAAAATCTGAAACCTTCAACAATCTATTCTTCTTTTGCACTAAATGGATGAAGGTGGAATTCTTGCTCTTCCTCAATTTACCATTAGCATGAAACTCTTAAAAAATCTTCATCAAATCCCCTCTCACTACATCCTAACACTTGGAAAAAAGGGCCGAGGATCCTAATACCTCTCAAGATTAAAAAACTACTACTCTTAACTTCCTGTTCCTAGTATCTTTGAAAGAAAAAAGGGTACAGCATGACAATGAGATTCTAATCTCAAAACTAAAGGGGAATATGACAAAATTGGTTGACACTACTGGATTGCACTGAACATTGGTATGGAAACCTAATAAGAAATAACCTTCAAATTCATTGAAAAGCCTGAAAATTAATAAAAATGGGCGATCTTAAGGCAAATCATGTTTTCTGAAAGCAAGCAAGAGCAAGGGTTTATAAAGCTGGAATTTAAAGGACAGGTGCTGATTGCAGAGACAATGGAAGCTGTTCTAGCAACGAAGTTGACTGTTTTTGTTGGGGAATTGTTCCATTGAACTCCATAAAGTAGAAAGGATGAAGGCTAACCCTGTATTCATACTTTATACATAATGAAATATTATTAGAAAAAAAGTTAATAACGTTCTGCACCTATATTTGTAATGTAAAAAACGGAAGAATTGTCGTTAATTCATTGCAAGTCAAAGAAAGAGTATAATATTCGTTGATCAAATTATTTTCTCTATAATCTGATAGATCTTTTGAAGAACTGACAAAAGGTTAATGACGTTCCACACCTATATTTGTAAGGTCAAAAATGGAAGAGTTGTTGTTAATCAAAGAAAGAATTTAATATTCATTGGTCAAATTATTCACTCCATAATCTGATAGATATTTTGAAGAACTGGTTAACTGGACCGTATTCTACATGTCAGTACTGGCAACAATGAAATTTGGAGTCATTGGAACAACGGAACTTCCTTAGAATTCAGAAATTGTGATAGTTATAGTCCCTCTTTCCCCAAAAAAGCGCATTTGATTGTCTAAGGCCTTGATTGGTAAAATGGAGGGGATGATAAGGGATAGAATGTGTTTGGATGAGACATGACAGGCATGATAATATATCATGGGAAAGGTTTTATAATGTGTTTGTTTTATTACTTGTACTATCAGTTTGTTTTATTACACTATGTTTGGTGTGACTAAAACTAACATTTCTATTCTATTTTTATGAGGGATAAGGAGTGGGTCCAGTGGGCACTTATCCCTTTCCTTCCTATCACGGGTGACCATGTAGAACCACCTGAGTAATAATTTTAGCTCATATATATGGGATGGGTGCAGACCCAGGATTTAGGTCTTTTACTTATAAAAGCAAACATGAGATGAGTGGGGAAGGGGTATCATTTTTCATATTCCAAGATTCCCAACCTTCTCCCTTTATCCTGCCAAGCAAATGAGGCCAAATTACTTATTTATTGTTTTTGTTTCCATTTTTCTTTTCATTCATTCTACTCTTTTACATATGTAAGAAAGTTGATGGACCTTGGTAGTTTCCCTCCCATGTTGTTGGCTATTACCATCCAAATGTCCCAGTGACATAGTTGGGATGTGGATCCCCACTTCGTAGCATGACAATCAGTTACCAAATAATGCAGACTTGCCATTTCAGTTTTCCACATTCTCATTCGTTGCCTGACCTCCAAAGGGATTGGTGTGCAGCATTTTTGTAATTGTTTTTGCTGATTATTGGATAATGTTTTGTTCTCCAAAGCTGGAATTTTTTTCCTCTTTTCTAATATATGAATTTTTCTTGTGAAAAAATTCTTCAGTACCCTTCCTTACAAATAATTAACACACATAAAGGGGTACATTGTGAAACTTAATTTTGTTTCTTCTGGCTACTCCAAGCCAGCACATGAAGAAAAGCTTTATGACAGATCTTGGCCTCGCCAATTTTGCTTCCAGAACTGGGACAAAGTAACTTCTAAAGTGCCATGGCCGTAGAGTGTTGAATGTTGTGATTCCATCAATGGAAAAATCACTAGTGCCTACTCTACGAGAATTACAAACCATATTGACAATGACAAATTGTTTGTTTTTGGGTGGTTCCATCCGCTGTCATTGATCATCATTATTGTAGCTACCACGATTTGTGAAGGTCCTGAAGGAGCGATGATGAATGATGTAAACCCAATGTCTGGTGTTTTTGTTTTGAGGTAATCATTACTGTGTGTGTGTGTGTTTTCCATAGAAAGGTATTATTAGTGTTGCTTGGGAAACTTCTTGTTCTTGATGTCAGCGGATTTGTGAATGCTTTGTTGTTTTATGATGTGTACTGTCCATCCCCTTTATTTGGATCACTATCAGCTAGTTGGCTGCAAAGGCACACCTGAACCGTAAATTTGTGTCTTGTTGCATGAATTTGTTGCATGTCTTGAACTTATAAGCATTATTTACTATGAAACTGTAAACATGGGTGCAAAATCACCTATATTGGTTGATGTCTCTTATTTTTTTTATTATTTCTTCTTTCTGTGGTCCAGAGGCTTGTAAATCTTGAAGATGCGATATTGCGCCGGCTGCATGATGATGATCTGACTGTTGTTCATGCGGCTATGTCATTCCCTAGTTTGCCTAAACTGTTGAGTTCTCCATGTCTTCTGGATGCATTTAAGGATGTACTCCAAAGAAGTGCTGATATTTTGATTCAGGGTTAGTATTGCTTGACATGAATGCTTATCAATGTTTTCAATGGCCTTTGTGTGCTTTTTCATTAGGTTTTGTAACATATGGCACATAGATATTGTTTGTAATTCTTTGTTTTTATTATTGCAAATGAACGCAAATTGTTAAATTTCATATTGGGTGTTAAGAATGATGCTGATGTAGGATATGCAGACGTGCATCCTCATGTGTGGGCACATGTGGAAGAAGGTGGATGGTAGGGAAGGGGAAGGGCTAATAGTTTCTGTTGTGCGTACTTTTTATTTCAAGCTCTACATGTTCTGTGCCCATAATTTGGGTTATGTTCATTATATAAAAATGTGTTTTTCAACTTAAAAGTGCTTGAAATTATCCCTTCAAAGAATGTTGGTGTAAATATCTGTAAAAAATTCCCTACTAATAACTTTATATGATCATCTGTAGAAGAAAATTGTAAAAGAAATGCATACTGAGATTGGTGAGGAGCTAGCAATGAAGATTAGGAGCATGTTCATTCTGATGTCCATGAGAATGAATGTGTGCTGCGTGGATGCACACACGAACCAGAATTGCATTTGGGGAGGGTGAAATTTCTCATATTTTAGTTGATGGAAATCATCCTTATCTTTCATTAAGCTATGTCATTGTCTTCTAGGCTCGGTCATCTGTCTGTGTCTGTGGAAAAGTCAAATGCACGTGGAAGTTACTCCATTTTTTTTTTTTTCCATTTCCTATTTTCCCCCCTGGGAGATGGGGGGGCGGGGGGGGGGGGTGTTTGATTTCTAGCACTGGTTGTAGTAACTAAAGTTCTTTCAATGCTGTTGATCAGGGAGATTTTTGTATATGTAGGGATGTTTTAAAAAACCTTTCAATTTACACATCAATTATTTTATGCAGAATTTATATACAAACATCTTCAAGTCACTAGCAATCTTGCCAGTAACAAATGGTTATGGAGATGCTTAGTGAACTGCTGATAGAAGCTGAGGTGAGGGATCTGTTTTAGGGGTTTTGGGTAGGTAACCTGAATGATGAAGTTGTTAAGTCTCTCATATGTTGTTTGCTGATAGCAATATTTTTCCAGTGATACTGTGGAGGAACAGGTATTAATATCTGATGCATTTGCTGCTTTTGAGGCTGCCTTTGGTCTGAAGATGAAATTAAGCAAGAGTATCTTTTATGTGGATAGGGGGCCAGGTGGGCAGAGAAATGCTGATATTTTTGGCTGTGTCAATGGTCCCTTCTTGCTTAGATTAGTGCTGCCTTTGAGAGCAAAATAGAAGGATAAAAGAGTTTGGGATGCATGATTGAAAATTTTAAGAGAGAAACTGGCAGGTTGGAAGGGGGAATGTCTTTCAAAGGTCGGCAGATTGACTTTGATTAAGAGTGCTTCATCTATTTTTAATACTTTGTCTTCCTATCCTTGGCTTTGTTGCAAGAAGGCTCGTAGCATTTAAAGTAGAACTCTTTTGGGCAATGGAGAAGACGTGTTAAAACTCCATGTCGTGAGATGGGGAATTGTGAATTTCAAAAGGTAAGATTACTTCTGGAGATGAGAAGCTGGAATTAAACACGTGGGAAGCAAGGTCTTAAATTTCGATTTCGGCTCAAATTTTGAAGCTCCAAAAGCACTGAAATTTTGACGAAAATTTTGATTTCAATGTCAATTTTGATTTCAATTTGAAAATATAACGAAAATTAGTAGTAAAGCATTGAATTCTTTGTGAAATTTTAGAAATGGTTAACAGACGTAATAATATAAGTTTTAGGACTAATATATAACAAATTAAATACATCTATGTTTTGTACGAGGTGGAAAAGTTGTAAAATAGTATGTGTATCAAACATATTTGTGAGATAATGTACATTAAACATATTCAGTTAGTACAAATGAAATTCATAAGCCATTTAAATCATGGTTTTAAATCACAGTAGCGGGTAGCGTAACGTAATGGTAACGGGTGTAACGGGAAGCAGGAGTAGCGGATGTTACATAACGGGAAGTGGGTGTAACGGCCGTGAATTTTTTTGAAGCATACACAACCTTGTGCATATTAGCGTACTTGCATGTTTTAAGCTTTTAGCCATCCTTAGAAAGGGTTTTAGTGTATTTTGGACCCTTTTGTTCGAGTAACTAAGTTATTTGGTAAGGGCAACAAGTTTACATTTGTTTTAAACCATCATTGATAGAAAATTACATGTGTGCGAGTATTTATACTTCTCATTGTTCTTATTTGTGATAAATTCTTATGTGTGCTAAACGAATTAATAAAATAAAATACATTATACACTCCATTAATCTATTAGACACATAAGACATACGAATAATATAAATATAAAATAGCTAGAAAAGAAAGAAGGTTGAAGTTGAAAAATAAAGAACATAAATATCACATTACTAATATTATTAAAAATAAATAAATTTCCCTAACAAGTTAATATTTTGAAATTGTTAATTAATGCATCTATTGTGAGTATTTAAAGAAATAGTAAATTTTGTATCATTGTCATCCTCATTATAATCTTTTCCCCCTCTTGCCACTTGGTATATTGAGAATGATATATGAAAGAGAAGAGAAAAAGTGATAAGAAAAAGTAAAAAATAAAATATTTTTTTGGTGTAATAGTCCTGTAGCGGTTACGTAACGGCCGTAGCGGCCTTTATGTAATGGTTGCGGTCCATAACGGTCGCTACGGCCGTGATTTTTCTTCCCACCGATTTCGCAGTGTGTAACGGTATCGGTAACCCAAAAAACCTTTATGTAACGGCGTTACGTAACGGTCGCGGCCTTTATTTAAAACCATGATTTAAATATTATTTATTATACAAATAATGATAATTTAGACATGAATGGTTAAATAAAATGTTACTGTAAGTTTATTGTTTTATATAATTTTAAAAAGCACTTGTAATAATCTTTTGTTTCAATAAAATAAATAAAATAAATTAAAAGAGAAATTTCACTTCACTCCTAAATCTCTCATTTGAATTCCAATGAAATTTCATTGTATAGTTAAAATTTCGACAAGTTTTGCTAAAATTTCAAGATTTGGATAAATTTCGGATGGTTCGTTGAGATTTCAACGGAAATTATGTAATACGGAAATCGACCATTATTTCGATTTCGTGGGTAACGGAAATCTGAAATTTCGACAATTTCGTGAAAATTTAAGACCATGGTGGGAAGTCACTATGGTTGGATTTTGAGGTTATAAAGTGTTCACTTGGGATGGGCTTGTGGAAATACTTAAAGGTGGGAATACTTAAGGAAAGGGTGCATTGAGTTTTTCTTGAAGGCTGCTTATTGTTGTTGGATATAGTTCTTTAGTTATTATCGGATAGATGTCTGGTGTGGCACCACTCCCCTCAAAAATATGTTTCCAAGACTTTAGAAGTGGTTTCTAACAAAGAAGATTCAGTGATCAGTTTATGAGGACAAAAGACCATAGGTGAGATAGCATTGACGATCCAATGATCAGTTTATTTAGGGGAGATGACCACAGGTGAGATAACATAGACAATTCAGCAAAAATTTTAGAGATAAATATGGAACATTGTTTGAGGCTCTTGAAGGTGGAGGAAGTTTAGCCAACCTTCCTTGGGTGTACCCTAGAGTGGAAGCCCCTCAATTAAATCTTTGTACCCGTGGTTTATTGTTGGAGAAGGAGAGTCGGGGACTCGGGGGCAGCTAATTTCCCTTTGAAAGAAGTCTCAAAAGCCAAGATTTGTTCCACAGTGGTCTTTTTCTGTTGGGAAGTCATGTGGCAAAGCATTTTACTATTATAGATTCATGGGAACGGTTTCTGTACTGGTAATGAACTCTTTTATTCAAAGATCAGGGGGAGGCATTTAGTCACATTTTGTTGCATTGCAGCTGGATGTGATAGTTTTGAAGTGTAATTTTTGCTTCTACTGGGATTACTTGGGTGGTGGCAGATGGTGGGAATGGAGCTGCAATTCTGGAGGGGTTCTTTCTGTGGAAAAATGGGAGGCTCGGCCTTGAGACTGCCCGGGGATTGATTTCGGCATGCGGAGTGAATGTGAAGGGAAATGTGTCTGGCCATTTTGCCACGGCTAAGGTATAGTTGTGTGGTTATCTCTGGATAGCAGGCTATTTGTTGATGATTTTTGTATGATGACTCCCTATCTGTGCTGGGGTGTCATGATGGGCGTTTGCGTTATTAGTCTTAGTCCGTTTTTAGTCGTTGGGTGTACCTCTCCTTTGGGTTCCTTTTTCCTGGAACTGTAGCTCTGTCACACCCGACTGTTCTTCTCCCCTGTACCACATTGGGCCTGTTATGGATTGCCCTGCCCGCCATGACTGTGTCTTTGCGCAGCTGGCATTGTGCCTGTGCTGCATGGATGCCTATGTTGATTACCGTTGGTTGTCTTCTTCCCCCCGGTGTAATGAGGCAAGTCTCAAGGTGAGCCTCGATTAAGCCTTTGAAAACATTGCATTGCACAAAATAAAATGACACTTCAACAAGGAAATGGGTAGTAAGAGTTTTTTGATCCCCAAAACATCGAATTACAGATGTAGTTAACAAGGTTCATCTTCCTAACATTTGAACTAACGACCATTTCTTCTTGGTGTGTTCTTTGCAAATTATTCGTGTGCTTTGAGTGTTTTATTTTTTTATTTTTTTATTTATTTTTTATTTTTTAATGTTGATGGGTACTTTTATACATGACAAACTGAGTAGAAGGATGCCTAACTGATCTATTTATTGGCACACAGTCTATCAACTTTCTGGTGTGTGCCTCTAGCTCTCATTTTTCAAAGAGGTTGAATTTTTAATGTTTTAGGGGAAAAAAAAGAAGGGGTATTTTTAGACGGTCAATAAGATTTCCTTCCCCCCCCCCCCTCTTTTCTGTTGATTTCTGTAATGGCCATTTGAGCCCTTTAAGATCATTTGTATTATAATCTAGGTAATGATCAAATTAGTATTTTTTGATTTAAAATTTCAATTTTTGAATTCCTAAACGACTCTAATATTAACATAACTTCTCAAAAGTGCAACATGACTGCATTTAACAATTGCTGACAAGAAAGGATAGTAACCATTTAAGCTGGACCTTATTTATTAGTACTACGAGCTCTTTAGTATTTATACGATCCTTATAAATAGCGCTTTATTTATGTTTTCTACTGGTTACTACAGACACATCGTGATCTGCTCCTTCCCCAGGCCCTGCATGCATGAGGGCTTTGCATATCAGGCTGCCCTTTTTGTGTGTGTGTGTGGCTAGTTTTATGTGTATTATATATGAATAAAATATTTCCAATTTGTGAATGTTCTGGTCTGTATCATGTTTTCAAGATTGCTATTCTTGCTCTAGGTAACCTAGATTAGAAATGGATGCCACAAACCAAGCCGAATTGATTGAATTTTCAGATTTGCTTCATTTATTTTGCTAAGTTGATATGTTTGTACTGCAATTTTATACCTGTGAGAGCATGCTCTTGATGAATGTGCTTTGGAACTTGAGGTAGCATGGTAAAAAGTTTTGTTGCTTTTATGTTTTTCTTTACTTCTTTTTGTGTGGAATTTGATATTTTATATCTGACACTGGACCAGATCTCTCTTGGACTTACTCTGCCAAGCAATGTCAGACTAACTTATTTTTACCATTCACCCCTTAAATGATTGCAGATTACTTGCTCTGCTGTATGCCAGATGCTTGATTTAGTTTTAAAACGTGAAGCTTCCATAATTGATTTGACATATGCAAAGAGAAAAAAGAAAGCACTAAAACAGAAGAATTCTGATCGGCGTCCTAATGCGATCGGTAGAGGCGAAAGCTCACTTTCTTTTCTTTGCTCTCTGCTTGATATTCTGTTGCTGAAGAAAGACATAGAGAACAGGTCTGTCATCATCAGTGTGTTGAATTTGTGGTGTGTTATCTGGTCACTGAATTTGTGACCTTTGGGGTTTTAATGTTGCTCTCTCTCTCTCTCTCTCTGGTTGTAGGGCTTCTCTTATAAGGCCACTAATTATGCTTCTTGGCAAAAGTTTTGAGGAAGAGTGGGTCCGTGAGGCTGTCGACCAGCATGAGAAGGGGGCAGAGTCTTCATTCGGAATTTCTCAAACTGTTTCCAGCATAATATGTTATATCCAACAGACCTCTTTATTAATTTTGCAAGATATTGCTGCTTCGTTCATATCTGACCTTCCACCAAATGTATAGCCCTTTATAGTCTGGAAATTTAAATCATCAGTAGAATAATAGTATCTTCTGCGATGACTTTCTGCTTTTTATGTTCTTCTGAACTTTTTTTTTGATAACTATGTTTCTTAACTTTGAGCAATATATGCTTCCGGCAGGATGGTGTTAATGATTTTGATGTGGAATTGTTGGTTGAGTGCGCCCGCTCTACGAAGGACGCAGCAACACGTAATCATGTGTTCTCTTTGTTATCTACAGTTGCAAGGGTTTCTGCAGAAAAAGTTTTGGACCATATTGTAAATATTCTTTCTGTTATTGGGGAGTCAGCAGTGATTCAGGTATTTATTAATTCATTTTTGGCTTTATTAACGCCATCATGTAGTAAATTCCAGAATCCGAAGCTTATGCTTTACTTCAATTATTCAATCACCTCGTTCTTCGTTAATAGAAGGAACTAGTTGAGAATTTATGAAATATTAGAGGAATTTTCCTATTTGAGACATATCCTCTCCAGTTTTAAGGTATATTCATGCTAGATTTATGTATGACCTCAAATTTTTTTTTTCTTTGGTTTATTGGAAAGCTCCTTGGGCCTAGGTTACAATCCTTCCCCACTTCTTACGCAACTAAAAATGAGACTCCAATATAAAATCTATGATCAAATCATTTGGTGTCCCACAGAGGACTTACTGAGTTTTTAAACGACCAGAGGCCACGTTTTCACATCTTTGTAGTGATTTGCTGAATTTTTGTTGTATCACCTTTTTGTAGTATGACAGCCATTCACAATGCGTGTTTGAGGATCTTATATCTGCCTTAGTTCCATGTTGGCTCTCTAAGACTGACAGCGTTGACAGCTTGCTTCAGGTTAGAAAACCTTTCTGCTGGAAGATTTATTTATTTGTCTTTCCCTAGAACTGGTGTGTTGATTTGGTTGGGTTTTTCCAGATTTTTGTAAATGTTTTGCCTGATGTTGCTGAGCATAGAAGGTTGTCTATTATTTTATGCCTGATAAGGTAATGGTTACATAAATATTTTTGATCTAGTTTTTTGTGTTTCTATAGTTTTCTTAAATTTACACATTGCTGTTACAGGACACTGGGAGAATGTAGTAGTTTGGGTTCATTGCTTGTCCTCCTTTTCCGTTCACTGGTTTCAAGGAAAATGTTATCTTGCGAACATGATAATACATTACCCTTCGATTGTATTATATCAAGTGCTAGTGGAGAATGGGAATATGCATTTGCACTCGAAATATGTGAGCAGTACTCATGCATGATATGGCTTCCTTCTCTAGTTAACCTTCTTCGTCAGATTGGAATGGGCGATCTACGCAGAGAATTGTTTGTGGAATTGCAATTTGCAGTGCAGTTTATTTTAGATAAGTTGCAAGATCCAGAGTTTGCATTCCAGCTTGACTCTGGGGAAGATGCAGATAATGTACAGGTACATGTCAATTCATTCTCCAACTTCTTCTTTGGCTTAGTGTACAATACATGTTACATAAAACATCACATGCTTTTTTTTGGTAGAAAACAGTTCCTTAAAATTTTTTGCAGATATTCTTTTTTCAAAGAATTATTTTAAGAAATGTCTATTTTAATTTAAATTCAAGCTGATCATATGATGTTTTTATTTATTTATTTAAAAATCTAATTCTTTTGTGAGCCTAGAGTCAATGAATTTAAGTATGCATTAAAAAAGACGAAAAATCGAAGGATTTCATTTCCAATTGAAAGTTGGAAATGCCTAGGTGATAATGGAAAAAATATGGTCAACTAAGGGGCTGTTTTGTTATCACTGTTAAAAGTTATGAATGAAGACCAGAAACAAAAATTAAAAATCAGTAATAGAAACTAAAAAGTTAACAATATTTAGTTAATATTTCAAAAACTAAAGCAAATTAAAAACTTGATTAAAAACTAAAACCTAAAACTTGTTTTGTAGTATCCTTTTCTATTCGTACATTTTTTTGGTGGGTGGGGGGGGGGGGGGTAGCTAGAAATGTCGAGTGTCATAACAGATTTCTTTGGACTGCAGGGGAGATGTCTTTCTAGTATGCTACCTTGTTTATTATATATTTATAAAACTCCACACTGCTTTTATGGGTAAATGCCTTTGGCAATTCCTCTTAGAGGCAACCTCCCCTTGGCGCAATGTTATTATAAGCAAATTGGTGTGTTGAATAATGGGTAGAATACTAATATGGGCCTAGGATGTTCCTTTGAGAGTGCTTGGAAGTGTATTTCACAGATCTATCCTCTTTTTATCCCTTGTACCAATTTTATTGTGGATGATGGATATGATATTGTTTATGGAAGGCATTTGGGTGGGTGATTCTGTGCTTTAAACTTCCTTCCTTGTTTATGTAGGCTTTCCTCATTGCATAATAGAACCATCTTTTTTTCTTTTTCTTTTTTTAATTATTTTTACAAATGCCAAATGGGGTTAATTTCTCTTGGACTTTCCTTTTCATAGGTCTCTTAATGATAGGGAAGTATTGGAGCGTACTTCTTTGTTGTACTTGTTGGAGGGTAGCTGTCCTTCTATCAAGAGTGACTACCAGTCATGGGTTTTAGAATCTAGACCCCTGGAGTATATTCTTGCAAGTCATTTTTTAAGCATTTGATTCTTGAAAACTTTCTTTTTTTTTTTTCCACTTCACCGTACCAAATGGAGGGCCAAAGTCCCCTACGAGATTAAAAATTTTATTTGGTTAGTTGTTCTTAATAAAGTTGACACTAGCAATTTGTTGCAGAGTAAATGCTTTATCTCCAGATGTATGTTCTTTATATTTTGCAGAGAGTTTTGGATTTGTCTGGAGTCACTGGAGGATTTGTTGGCTATTTCATTTACAAGTTTTTTTTTTTTTCTGGGGGGGGGGGGGGGGGGGGTGGGGGGGGGAATAGGATGCTCAGCTTTGTGGGGGTGTGCATTTTTTTTGCTGTTTTGTGGGGTATTTGTATGGAGCCCAATGCTTGTGTATTTATAGGGTAGAAGATGTCCTTGTCTATGCTCTGGGATAGGATTCAATATATGGCTTTGTTGTGGGATTTTGCAGCTGGTTGTTTCAGAGGGCATATCTTTGAAAGATGATAGGCTGGTAGTATTATTTTGATAGGCGTGCGCGCGCGCGCGCGCACACATTTATAATTGTTCTCTTTTCTCCCTGGGAGGATTTTTTATGCTCCCTTTTGTACATTCTTTCCTCTTCATAATATTCCTTCTTTTTCTAAAGTCAAAAGAAGTAATTAGTATGTGAATGCAGTTTAATCATTTTAGGTCGAATGTTGGAGAAAATATTGAACTTGATGGTCAGTAAAATATTAGCACTTGTCAATTTTGATTCCTTGGATCTATTATGCTCGCTGAAGGAGAAATTGAAGATGTTATATAGTTGGGAGTTTTATGTTGGTGTTTTAGAGGTGTCTTTTATCTGTTTAGGAGTCCCTTTCGTAGGTAAACACATTCATTAGATATCTGGGATCTGGTGGTCTCTAAGGTGTCTAAGCAGTTGGATAGTTGGAAAGGAGAATTGTTCTCTTTTTGGTGGTTGAATTACTCTTATTCTGGGAGAGGCAGTTCAAAAATATGATGGGATGATGAGGGATTTTCTTTGGTCAGGCGTAGGGGAGGAGAGTTCAGTTCGTAGGGTGGGAGGTGTTTGTAGGTCTAAGGAAGAATGTGGGTTGGGTCTTTGTAATTTGGTGTCCGAAAACACTGCCCTGTTGGTTAAATAATTGTGGTTGAAGGTGAATTCTCTTTGGCAAATGCAAAATAATTCTCAGATGCTAATTTCAATTGGGTGGAGGTAATCATATTTGGTTTTGGGAAGATGTTCAGGTTTTCTTCGGTGGGGCGGGGACAGCATTGTCGTCTTCCTTTGCTCATTTATATTGCCTTCCTTCTCATCATAATGATGTGATTCATCTTTTCTTAAAGAGGGATTCCTTTTCTTGGGACTTTCATTTTATAAGGGTTTTGAAGAATAGAGAGGTGTAGGAGCTGCTGCCTTTACTCATTTTATTGGAGGGTTACCATACCTCTAGTAGAAATGATGATAGGGTTTGATCTATAGATTCATGAGGGCATCACACAATATTGGATGATGATTAGGTGGATGAAGGTGGGAAAGTTTCTGCGAGATTGCGAAGAAGTTTTGGAAGGAATCTGGAGCTGTAGTTGGATATGAGATTTCACGTCTCAGACCATGGAGTCAGGTGGTGCTGGAAGGTGAAAAGGGCGAAGTGATGGGTTATGGTAGTCAATCTCTTTCAGGAACTCAGGGTATGGTGCTCAGTGGAGAAGATTGGTGCTGTCGGTGTGGAGGTGTGGTGCAGCTGAAGAAACCTGGGATTTAAAAGTCAGGACCCATTGCAGACCAACCGGAATCGTTTGATCAGTATGTCAAGGGAGCTAGGCTTTTGGCAAGAGCGACGGTCCTCTTAGATGCAGCTAGAGCTGCGGTCAGGGAGGAGATTGGGAAGAGGAGTGGACTGGGTGGTATGTTTCTTGTTTTGAAACTGGGCCAAATAATAGAAAAAAATGAGGTATGTGATGCAGGGGCAGCATCAAGGATCTGCAGCCATGTGAGAGATTAGAAGAAATTGAAGAGTGGAAGGAATGGGAAGGGAGGAGAGAGGAGATCAAGTGGGAACTCACGTTCACTTCTCAAATTCAAATTCAGCAATAACTGCCTACAACTTGGCTTCCACACACTATTTATAAAAACCCCTCTAAACACATGAAATTGTGCACATACAAGCATGGCTGTAGAATACATAAATACTACAAACAAGCCCCTATATGCACATAATACTATGTAAACTAAGCACATAATAAACTACCACCTAAACTCAACAACCCTTGATCCAATTCTTCTCAAGTATTCTCCAACAAGTATCTTTCAAAGGTCTTGCTTCTCGTACTACATCAAGTCTCCCTTGTTAGAGAAAATTTGGCCTTAAATTTTGAAATGTTGGAGGATTAAAGTAACAAGAAAACTTGGATTTTTTGAAATGTTGTCTTGAATGATTGGTAGGGTGGGCTTCAAGATGATCTTCTTACCATTATAGTGAATGACGTGTTCTCATGTCCTTGAGTTACACCCAAATCATTCGAGCAAGGAGTAGATGGCCAATATTCATAGGTATGATATCATGCCAAACATATCAAAATATTCACTCATTTCTATAGGAACCAAACATCTTTCACAAACATGTATAGTAGAGTTATCAATCCAAGACATCTCATAAGGCTCTGGGTGAGGTTCCAGGTGAAGTTGCATTTGGGATTTGGGTGACTTTATTTCTAGAAACCAAGTTCATGGGACATCCTCCATCAATGATAAATTTTGCAAATATTCCATAGAAAGGTGTGGAAAAGCTCGAAACTTTGCCCAACGTATGAAAAATGGCATTCCTTGGTCCAATAATTTGTCACCATATTCTTGTATTTGTACATATGCCCAACGCAACTATGTATCACCAGAAGTCCTTGACACAATTTGGCCACAATTCTCATTCTATACATGTAAAGACACAAATTGAATCTTGTTAATGGTTATTTAGTCTTTTAGTTACAGTTTTGTTAGTAATAAGTGTGAGTTAGTGAGAGTATTATGGTCATTCCTATTGTACGTACATTTATTATAAATAGAGGGAGAGACCTATCATTGAGTTTAGGTCTTCCATTTTACCCAATTACACAACATGGTACCAGAGTGTGATCCGAACTAAACCCTACTCCTCAGCCGTCGCTGGAAAACACCATTCCCGTGGCTGTCCTTCCTAGATTCACCTCCATCCCTTTTATTTAACAAAACCAACCAGTATACCCATAAACATACTCCCTTGACGACTCACCCTACAAAACTCCATCATCGGAGGAGCCCCATGCTCTGGCCAAATGCCAGCAGGGCTGACCCCATGCACCTACGCGTGAGTGAATTTCCAGCTACCTTTTTTTTTTCCCTCTGCCATGCTCTGATTTCTTCTGTAGACTATATTATCAAGCTGTTACGTCAGTTTTTTAATAAAAAAATCAACCTTTTCTATGCACTCACGGCATTCCGTTAATGTTTGTTCAAGGCTTGTTAAGGCTTCTTTGTGAGTTTTTTGGAGCCATGGCAGCATTCATATTTTCATTTGTGAGGCTGTGGCAGTGCTATATCTGTCGGTGAGGTGTTCACCTCGTCCGTGGCGGTGTGGCACCCAAGGAGTGGTTGTTTGTTGTTTCGTGAAGCTGTTTATCAATTGTTAATGAGTTTATTGGGTCTGACACAGTTGGATTTGCCGTGTTTTTTTTTAACTCACTATTCTAATTCCTTCCATATACCAAAACATCAAGCTGTTGGGTATTTTTTTTTTTTGCTCCAAGATCCAATCTTTGTTGCAACAGTGCTCTCATTGTGATTTGTTAGTTGTTGTTCGGCGTTAGTAGCTGTCATTGGTGACCTTCTTGAAGCAGTGGCAGTGCTCATAAGCTGTTTCTTTTTGTGTGTGTGTGTGAGGCTGTGGTTGCTTTCTTGGGGCTGCATCTGAGATTGTTGGTGATTTGTTCATGGTAGTTTCGGTGGTTCACCTCTTCAATTGTTCCAGTGCTGAGTGTTACTTTCTTGGGGTTGCTTGTGAGTTTCTTGGTGCTATGACAGCCTTGTACTGATTTATCTGTGGCTTGTTCATGGTGGGTCACCTTGCTCGTGGTTGTTCCAATTGTTCCTGCAATTAATCTAATGATCATTGGTCTCAGTTGGTGAATGTTGGGATGGCGTTTGCAAATCCCAGAAGTATGATTTCTTCGTTAGTCACTTGTTTGAGTGAACCGTGTATTGTGACTATATCAGATGAGTATTCCAGGTTGCTACAATATCAATTGTCTCAACAAGCATTTTTTTGCATTGCTTTTTTTGCCCAAAAAGGTAATCCGGCAGTCTGCATGTCATCTTGTATGCTTCCTACTAGTCCTTGGATTATCGATTCTGCTGCCATTGATCATATAACAAGTGCAACCAACTTCTTTTCTAATCTCCAATATCCTAAAAATCTCCCTCAAGCTACCCTTGCTGATGGGTCCACTATTGCTGTTAAGGGGATAGGAACATTAAATCCTACTCCTTGTATCTCTCTTTCTTCTGCTTTATACATTCCTAAATCTCCTTTCAATCTTAAATCAGTTAGTAAGCTTACAAAGTCACTAAATTTTTCTGTCACATTCCTTCCTGATTTTGTGGTTATTCAAAATTTGAAGACCGGAAAGGCAATTTTGCATGGACTGTACTACTTTGAGTCGCCTTCCCCACCCATTGCCTGCACAGTCGCAACTACACCTCTTCAAATCCATTGTTGTCTTGGTCATCCGTCCTTGGACAAGTTGAAACAGCTAGTTCCTATATTGAGTTTTGTGTCTAATCTTGAGTGTGAGTCCTATCAATTGGGCAAGCATCATCGTGATCCCTTTGCTCCCCAGGTCGACAAATAGGTGCTTAGTCCTTTTATGCTTGTCCATTCTAATATTTGGGGTCCTAGTTCTGTGACATCAAAGTTGGGGTTTCGGTACTTAGTTGCATTTGTTGATGACTACTCTAGAATGACTTGGTTATATTTAATGAAAGATTGTTCCAAGTTGTTTGATATCTTTTGTGCTTTTTGTTCCCAAATAAAGACTCAATTTGACATGCCAGTCAAGATATTTCGATTTGATAATGCTAAGGAGTGCTTCAATACTCAATTCAGTAATTATATGACTAACTCTGGTATTGATCCATCAGTCCTCTTGTGCCCACACTCCATAACAAAATGGACTTGCGGAGTGGAAAAATAGACATGTTCTTGTCATCACTTGTACCTTATTGTGTCAAATGAATGTCCCTAAAGTCTTTTTGGGTGATGCTTTGCTCACAACTTGCTTCCTCATCAATAAAATGCCGTTGTATGTCCTTGGTGGTAAAATTCAATATTCAGTTATCTTTCCTAAGGTTCCTTTGTTCTCCTTTCCTCCTTGAACATTTGGTTGTGTCTCCTTTGTCCTTTACTTATCCTTAGGAATGGATAGGTTGTATCCTTGTGCTATCAAATGTATTTTTTTGGGCTATTCCTATACTCAAAAAAGGATATTGATGTTGTAGTCCTACTTTATATTGATTTTTCATCTCTGCTGATGTTACATTTTTTGAGTCTACACCATACTACTCTGATTCCTTGAATTCTGTTGACCTTGATGAGTCCCTTACTCTGCCTTGCCTTCTAGATCCAAACCTAGAATTTGTGCCCAATCCTCCTATATCTTCATCCAGTTTGAGTCATTATTGTCACTTGAATCATCCTAATTTGCAGACCTACACACGGCGACTCAAGGGGGGAGTGCCTCCTCCAGCTTCTCCTATTGTGCCTCTAGTTCCCTCGTCGGATGATCTTATTTCTCTTGATGTTGGTCCTCTAATAGCTCTTCGAAAAAGTAAATGCACTTGTACCCAACATTCGATCTCTAATTTTGTTTGTTATGATTTCTTGTCACCCTCTTATTGTTGTTTTGTTACTACTTTTTCTTCTGTTGCTGTCCCAAGATCTATTTCTAAAGCCCTATCCCATTCTGGGTGGAGGACGACAATGGTTGAAGAGATGAGTGCACTACATGATAATGAAACTTGGGATTTGGTATCTCTTCCTCCTCATAAGTGTGTGGGTGGTTGTTGTTGGGTGTGCAATGTGAAAGTCAATCCTGATGGTTCTGTGGCTCGTCTGAAGGCCTGCTTTGTTGCTAAGGGGTATACTCAGGAGTATGGTTTGGATTATTCTGCACATTCCCCCTGGTTGCTAAACTTGACTCAGTACGTTTTTTCATTTATTTAGCCACCACTTGTCATTGGCCTCTACATCAGTTAGATATGAAGAATGCTTTCCTACATGGTGATCTTCATGAGGAGGTAGAGGTATATATGGAGCAACCCCCTAGGTTTTTTGCTCAGGGGGAGTTAGGCTTAGTATGTTAGCTCAAGAAGTATTGTATGGATTAAAACAATCCCCAAAAGCATGGTTTGACCATTTTAGTGTTGTAGTAATTGAGCTTGGCCTTCATCCGTGTGCAGTAGATCACTCTGTATTTTATCATCATACTCCATCGGGCAGTATTTTGCTTATTATATATGCGGTTGACATTGTGATCATTGGTGATGATGATTGTGGCATCTAGGACCTAAAGCTTTTTCTACATAGCAAGTTTCAGACCAAAGATTTGGGACCATTGAAGTACTTCTTGGGTATAGAGGTATCGAGAACTCTTACGGGAACTGTCTTGTTAGTGTTATCACAGAGGAAGTATGTTCTTGATCTTTTAGATGAGATGGCGTTGTTGGGATCCAAACCTGTTGATGCACCCATAGATCCCAATAGTAAGTTAATGCCAAGTATGGGTAATTTGTTGCCTAACCCAGGTCGGTACCGGAGACTTGTTGGAAAGTTGAATTATCTCACAGTCACTCGACTAGATATATCCTTCGCAATAAGTGTTGTGAGTCAGTTTCTCGATTCTCCAAGAACAAGTCACTGATATGCAGTAATTTGCATTTTGAGATATCTCAAAAGTGTGCTTATATGAGGATCGGGGTCACACTTATATTCAAGGTTATATAAATGCAGATTGAGCCGGATCACAATCCGATCGAAGATCCACAATTGGGTATTATATCTTTGTCAGTGGTAATTTGGTGTCTTGGGAAAGTAAGAAACAAGCTGTGGTTGCCAAGTCGAGTATTGAGTCAGAGTATAAGGCTATGACACACACTACATGTGAACTTGTTTGGCTGAAGAACAAGTTCACATGTGTTTGGCTGAAGAACAAGTTGAAAGAATTAGGTTTTCCACATATTGAGCCTATGGAGTTGGTGTATGATAATCAAGCTGCTATTCATATTAGCTCCAACCCTTTGTTCCATGAGCGGACAAAGCACATTGTAGTTGATTGCCACTTTATTTAAGAGAAACTTGTACAGAAGCTCATTTTGACCACTCATGTGAAGTCTGAGTGTTCGCTTTCTGATTTGTTCGCTAAAGCCTTGGGAGGTGCTTGTGTGAAATTCATTTGTAACACAAGCTAGGAGCATATGATATATATGCTCTAGCTTGAGGGGGACTGTAAATGGTTTTTTAGTCTTTTAGCATCATCATCATCATCATCATATTATGTGTTAAGAGTTTTGTTAGTAATAAGTGCGAGTTAGGGTGTTATGGTCATTCCTTTTGTACTTACATTAAATTATAAATAGAGGGAGAGACCTATCATTGAGTTTAGGTCTTCCATTTTACCCATGTACTTAACAAATCTCAATTTTTGCCATCTCCATTTTCGCCATCTCCAAGTCATCTTTAATATTGAGTATCATGTAGAAATGAAACAAATTCACTTACAAAACTCACAAATTGCAGCAATAAAACTGATTTTTGATTTTGGCAGCAACAATTTCTTTATTTTTTGTAGAAATTATTGCGCTTGCTTGCAAAATAATGTGTCCACAATCAAAATATCTTGTTGCTGATAAAAAATTGCGGAGAAAACCCAAAATATTGTTGCTGGGACACTTTCTTGCGAGACAAGAAATTGCAGAAGACACTTAGAGACTTCCTTGTGCACGTCGCCGGCACGTGGGGCACTTGCACCTTTGGTGAGGGTCCTCTGGTATGGTTTTTCAGTCGAAGATAGATCAGAAGGTGGGGAATATAGTGGTTGTGGTGGTGTGATGAAAAAAGTACAGGAAAGTAGGGATTTTCTGGAGGGTCGATGGCTGGAGAAGGTTTGGCTGTTGCGGGGGGCCTCTAGTGGTTAGACGGTGATAGAACTTTAGGGGAAGGCATTTCGTGGGCTTCTGATTTTGTTGGTGTGGGAGGAGGTGTGAGAATATTCCAGGAATGGGGTGTTTGAAATCAAAGGGACATGACTGGAATTTTGTGAAAAGTTCAGAACTGAATTTCATTTTTTTTTTTGGCCACAAATTCATATTGGGGAAGAAGAAAAAGAGAATCAGAGAGGAGTGATGGAGAAGCATGGAATGAAAATGAGATTAATAGAAGTGAGGATACGAGAAGGGAGAAGAAGAAATTAAGAGGAGAAGTAGAAATTCAGAGAATTGCGAGAAGAAGAAAAGATATATTAAAGTAGAAGAAGAGGGGTTACAGCAGTGTAGGACAGAAACTAGAAAGAGAATAGAACATAGAAGAAGAAAGGGGAAAGACGCTGCTGGGCAGCATAGGATCAGGGACATAACAGGGCAACAGAATCCGAGGAAGATCAGAAGAGAAGAGAGGAAGAAGAAGAAAAGAAGAGGGGGAGAAAGAGGAAGATGGAGCAATTAAAATGGAAGAATGAGATCGTGGTTGGGCTCTGATACCAATTGATGCTGGGGCAGGATCAAGAATCGGCAGTCATGGGAGAGAATAGAAGGAATGGGAAGGGAGGAGAGAGAAGATAAAAGGGGCTTCCTTGGTTAATAATTTCTAGTTTTATTTTGTGATCTTGTATTTTTTGTTTTTGTTTTTTCCTTTTTCTTTTTTTCTTTTGGTGGTTTTCTTGTCTTTTTTTTTTTGGTGGGCTCCTTGTCCCCGCACATTGTATCGTCCTTTCTTTCTGTCTAATATAGTTCTTTTTTTTTTAAAGGATTCATGGGGGTATTAGTGTAAATATTTCTCCACTTATCTTATTGAGATTAATTTTGTTTCTCCTCATATCTTATTAAGGCTGATGTAGTTTTTCCTATTGGGGTATTTGGGAAACTAAATCTCCTTCTAAGATAAAGGTGTTTGTTTTGCTCGCAAGCCTGGCATCTCTTTAATAGAGTTAACAGCAGCAATCTACTGCAGAGAAGGAAGCCTTCTAAAGCTCTGTCTGGGGATATGTCTAATGTGGAACTAATTTAGAGGATGCATCACATTTGTTTATTCATTGTTCTTTTGCTTGGAATCTGTGGAATAATCTTTTTGGGGTGCTGCAGGGTAGGGGTGTTCTGGGTTTTTTTTGGTTTGGTTTTATCCAAAACTGAATACCGAACCGAAGCATATCGGTTCCCATATTTTGAAAACCGTTACCAAACTGTAAACAGATGGTTCAGTATAAAAAAATAACGGTTCTTCAGTCCAGTTTTCAGTTAGTAACCAAACTGAACCTCACCACAATATTATTACTTAAGAGGCCCATTCAACATTGTAAAATGGGCTTTAATTTGAGCAGGCCAAGCATAATTATCATTTTTTCTGCAGCCAGATGGAGTGGATATGAGGGGAGAGGAGGCCAGCTTTTATAAGTGGAGGGCTCCCCCAAAGTAGTTGCCAGCTGATGTGGGATGTGGGAATCAAGGGTGAAGACTGGGGCTGGGCAATGGCCAGGCTGGGGGGGCGGGGTGTGTATGTGAGAGTGAGAGGTCGGTGGGGTTTGTTATTTTAATTTAACATGATGCAGTGTGTGCCTCTCTGCATGCTAGTTTTTTAGAAATAATTGCTACCAATTACCATGATTATAACCAAGGTCTCATCTCACATCAGTAATACGTGGGAGAAAAACTCTCATACTCATGCATAAAGGGTTCTAATCCCTCCAACTATTCAGCCATAATTAAATATCTGTGTATATTATTGTAATGAATAAAATTTATTAAATAATTGGGGATTGTACAATTAATAAATTAAGAGTTGTAAATTGGGTAAAATTTTTTAGATAAATATATAATTTTGTTTATTCAATTTTTCTAGTTTGTTTTTTATGTATAACTGAAATTGAAACCAAATATTGGTTTTTTAAAATGGGAAAATCGAAACCAAATACTGAAATTGAAAAACCGAGTTGAAACGTTAAACGGATTGGTTTTTGGTTTTTGGTTTTATGGTAATTTTTATACACCCCTACTGCTGGGGGGGGGGGGGGGAGGGTCATGGTGAAATGTGGGTTTGTTCAAAGTCTCTGGGAGAACTTTTTACTATTTCTTTTGCAGCTTTTGGAAGAGGCAAGGATGTTAAAATGGTGTTGGAGCTGTGTCTTTTGTGCTGTGTTATGGGGGATTTTGGCTGGCAAGGATTGCTAGGATTTTTTTTTTTGGTAAGATATTACTGATGGGATTTCTTTGGGAGAGGATCCGGTACTTACCTCTCTTTGGGCTTATAGTGCAGGATTTTTTAAGGATTGGTGTTTGCAAGATGTCATCCAAGATTGGGGGCCTTTATGAAGTTGTAGTTTTTATTTTCTTTATTCTCTTGAGCAAGGGCTTCGTGTTCTCCTTTTTGTATCACACACACACACACAATCACATATGTGGTAAAATTGAGAATTGTTTTGGCCATCTTTTGAGATCATAGAATGCCCTTAAAATTAAAATGATTGGAAGTTCTAGGACAGCTATAAAACTAGCTGTGCTATATGGGTTGCAATGTTGGGAAACTAAGAAACAACATATCCAAAGTAAAAGTTGCAGCTGTGGTAAGGTGAGAATGTACTGAAAAGATATGAGAATGTTAAGGTGAATGAGTAGTATAACTAAAAAGATAAATTAGGGAATGAACACTTCTGTGGTAAGCTAGTGTAGCAGCTGTAGAAGATAAGGGAAGGACAATTAAGATAGATTGGTCACTTGCAATGGAGGCCAAATAACACAACAGTGAGTGAGCTTGATAGTATTAGTGGGGAGGGGTAGACTTTGAATAACTTGGACTCAGTAAGGAGTTGATATTCCTCCAATTTTTGGAGGATGTCTTAAATTGTTTGAGATGTCAAAAAAGGATTCCTGTAAGCCAACCTCACTGAGTAGAACTTCATTCTTGGTTTTTATTAAAAGTCCCATTGTGCTTGAAATTTATTTATTTCCTAGAAATCCTAGAAATATTTGAGTTAAATAGATGGGAAAATTTTAATTTTTTATTTTTACTGCTTGGATAATTCTTGAAGAACTTGAAGTTAGTTCGCACTGTTGTGTTGTCTGCCACATCAGTTAATTTTTATTGTACTTGTCTCATGATCCAATCGTGCAGGTCAGAATGCTTATAAAATTAGCCCAAATTGTGCCTTTTCTGCAGAGTACAACTATACTTCTATATTTTTTTATTGTTTCTACCAAGAATAATAGCTGGAGCATGTCAAATGTGCATGGCTGAGTCCTATGTGCATTTTCACTGACCCAGACACCACAATGTATCAAACTCCAAAAAATCATTGTATGATATTCTACGGCCACATTAGTTTATTCCAGACATATTGATCCCATTGGGAGTCATTAAAATAGTGTTATGTTGAAGTTTAGGTCAAAATAGTTGTTTGCTGTTTGCCGTAATAAGGAAGAAAATTTCATCCCTGTGTTGCTTGATTCTTATTACGGTGTGACCGAATATTCTGCATACAACTATATTTGACCACGTGTAGTACCAGTACCACCATGCAGCTAACTGCCATTGAGCATTTGGATCTTTGTTTTTTCCATCAGTGACCCTGTCCTCTTTTGAAAAACATTGTTGTTTTATTCTTTTTGCTTTAAGCGAAGATAATCTAAACCTTTTTTGATCTGTTGAACAAATTATTATATTGATTCATTTAAATTTGTGCTGTGCTTTTTATGTCTGTTGAACCTTTTCTCCCTTTGTGCTGTACTTTTTATAAGAATTTGTGCGGTGAACTTTCTCTGTAAGTAGTTATTTATTTGAAAATTATGCTTTTAATATGATTTTAAAGGATTGTGCAGTGGGTTGATGTCATTCCCTGTTTCTAAATTTATGTTATGCTTGTTATAGTAATTTGTCAAGGCTATTTGCCTTAAGTAGTTACGGGCTTATAATAATTTTTGGACTTGAATTCCACAGAAAACACTTGGAGATCTTATGGAGCAGGTTGTTTCTCACTTACAAAGTGTTAGCTCAAAAAAAAAGCAGATCAGTGTTCCTGGCATCATAAAAAAAGAATTAAATGAGTGTATGCATACTGTCTTGAGGTCTGTTACAAAAGCTATGCTCCCCTCAGCATACTTCAATGGAATCATGAAACTGCTGTCCCATGCAGACAGAAATGTGAGAAAAAAGGTAGGTAACTTTCCTAATGTAAGTATAGTTTAAGAGGAAATGATTTAGCCGGTGTGTATTCCTTTATTGGCATGCTAACATTAATTGTTTTGTTGTATTATAATAGATAGTTGTCAGGGTTTCTGGAGCCTAGATATTGTATGTGGTCAAGAGGAAAATGCTTTGTTGGTTGAGGTTATTTATTTCTTTGTTATTCTTTATATAAATGCAATATTAGGATTATACTGTAGTTTTATTGGAGCAGCCCCCTTCCATACCATTTCTCTCTCTCTCTCTCTCCCTCCCTGCCTCTTGTTTTCCATTTTTTTTTAGAACCAAACAATCAACTGGATATACTAGTAAAGTCTGCATATTTAGGTTTCCAGCATTCTGATTTTCCTGTTGTCAGATTTTTTGATATTCCATGAAATGAAGTCTATGATTTACTCTTCAAATGACATGGTCAGCATAGTCAAAACTGTTTTCTTCCCAGGGAATTTGTTGTGTTATCCCATCAGATTACCATTATAGTCAAAACTGTTTTCTTTCCAGGGAATTTGTTGTGTTATCCCATCGGATTACCATTATTGTTGCCTACCGATGGATGCATAGCTTTTATAAATCTCATTTAAATTTATCCTGTTAATTATTGCTTTGCTTAATGCTTTGGGAGTTAGGGTTGTCATCATTCTTATACTTTATTTGCAAGCAGGCTCTTGCGCTTCTATGCGAGACATTGAAGGATAATGGGGCAATAAAGCGGAAGCAGGGGAGAAAGGAATTGAATTCTAATTCAAGTACTCGTTGGCTTCATTTGGATGAAGGTGATCTGAAGTCGTTAGACAAGATGTGTTTAGGAATTATTCATTTAGTTGATGAGCATATTGATGATTCAAATGCTTCCTTGAAACTTGCGGCAGTTTCTGCTGTTGAAGTTTTAGCCAGCCGGTTTCCTAACAATTATTCTATCTTCAGCTTGTGCCTTGCTTCTATCATTAAAAACATCAACTCACACAGCCTCACCCTCTCTTCAAGCTGCCTTCGAGCAGCTGCTGCTTTGATCAATGTGCTGGGGCCAAAGGCACTGTCTGAACTTCCTCGTATTATGGAGAATTTGTTTAAGAGATCTGATAAAGCCTCCTCAAGTTCAGCTGCAAAAAATAAATGCCGTGAAGTCAGCATTTCTCTTGAGTCATCAATTTCTAAGGAATCACACATGCTGTCTGTTCTTGTAACATTGGAAGCAGTTGTGGGCAAGCTTGGTGGCTTTTTAAATCCATATCTCAGAGATGTTATTGAACTTCTGGTGCTACGTCCTGAATATGTGTCAGTGTCTGATCTAAAGTTAAAACTGAAAGCTGACAGCGTACGCCAGCTTATAACAGAAAGAATTCCTGTAAGTTTCTAATCAAAATGCTTGAATTTTTAACTTTTGTTTGGAACTACTCCACCCCCAACCACCACCACCACTAAAAAGGAAAAAGAGAAAAAAGAAAAGAAAAGAAAAGAAAAAAGATGTTTAGGAGTCGTCAAACTGACATTTTCTTCAACTATTTTCTAGGTTCGGCTTGTGCTTCCGCCTCTCTTGGACATATATTCTGATGCTGTTAAGTCTGGAGATGTAAGTTTGTCAATTGCTTTTGAAATGCTGGCAAATGTACTTGGTACAATGGATAAGTCATCTGTTGGAGGTTACCATGCAAAGATTTTTGACCTGTGCTTGCAAGCTCTTGATCTTCGCCGTCAGCACGTTGCTTCAATTAAAAACATTGATGTGGTGGAAAACACTGTCATCAATGCAATGGTTGTCCTGACAATGAAATTAACGGAGTCCATGTTCAAACCTCTTTTTATTAGGAGTATTGAATGGGCGGAATCAAATGTGGAAGAAAGTGAATGCAGTGAAAACATGAATACAGATAGGGCTATTTCTTTCTATGGGTTGGTAAATAAACTTGCTGAAAACCATCGGTGAGTCACTTTATCCCTTATGCTCTTATCATTGCGCATATGCCCATTCAATTTTCCTGTTTTATTGAGTGTTCTTTAATCCACATTCAAGTATCCAAATTGTTTGAGTAGAATATATTTTCTGGATCTTAATTACTTGTTCAACTAATGTTTATGTTGCCTACTCAAAAATCCTTTCGAACAAATGCCTAAATTTATTGTGCCTGATTAAGAGCCCCACCTACAATGGTGTGTGTACATATTTGCATGGTTCAAAACCAAACATCATGTATACATTTACATTTATACATGCTTATTTTGGGGGTTAAAACAAGGTATTTTTAAATTTTCTTCTTTAGCTTCATAAATTTGGCAGGACTCACATTAGCTGTGCATACAATGAGCTAAGTAGGAAGTTTGCATTTTTCATTTAACATTTTGGATTGTTGATTCTTGAATCTTATTTCTTATTTCATTTTTACTTTTTTGTTTCTTGAAATTATTAGGGTGATTGAGTATTTTTTTCCCATATTTAAAAAATATTTTCTATATAGCTATATGGTAATCATGTTGTCATATTTCTATCTTTTTAGTTTTGGGTTTTTTTCAATAATATATATATATATTTTTTTTTTAAATTTCTAAAGTGAGATTCGTTAATAGGGCCCCAAGGGGGTGCCACTCCTGTGCAAGCCGAGGAAAGAGAAAGAAACAGAAAGTGTTGAATCAACTGTGTATTAAGTTTTCGAGAAATCAAGAATTGTGCATGTTCTGCATGTACATTCTACTAAATCAACTTGTAAGAGTTTTAAGTCATCTATCCTTGTTGTGAGAGAAATGGTAGAGCTTTTGAAGATACAACTACTTCTAACAATCTTGAACCAGATGATGTCTGTTTCAGGATTTCTATCAGCAAGCTTCAAGCAAATATTGATTGGTGGAATATTGATGATGGTTCATTTGTCTGGATGTTCTACTTTGCTCATGATATAAGTTCGAACGCTTTTTGTTGTATATTTTAATTTCAGTATTCTAATTAATATTTTCGTTCTTGTAATAAATAGTTAAATAAATGGCTTTATAGTTACTAACCAAGCTGGTTCTTTTTTGACTGGGGATCAGTTTGGCTTTCACCTTTTAGATTGCTTCTGTTTTTGAATATAAGAGTTGTGCATAAGCCTCTGGGAACGAGCCTTTATCTCTTGGGTATTCCTAGAAGCTCAAAGATGGTTCCTTTTGAACAAGCCATCATTTTGTTGGGTTGCTTTCCGTTTGAATGTAAGAGTTATGCTGCTTATGCATGAGCCTTTAGGAAGAAGCCTTTATTTTTTGGGTTCTTTGAGAATCTCAAAGATGATTCCTTGTAGAAGCTTAATAGTAAGTTTTTATGACATTTTCAACACTTCATTGATGTTACTGAACTTCCAATTGCTGATTCTGCTTATTATTAATTACTTTAGAAGAAAATTGCTGGACACTCCCGTAGCTGCTTTGCTTAAGCTACTTTTCATCAACCACAGGGATGGTGCTCAGTGCACTTGAATTATTATCTCTGGTCATTTCTTTTATGTTGCCTTGTATTGAATACTAAAAGTGCATATTTCTAGTCATATGCACGAACTTGGATTATTTTCTCTTGTTATTTGTTTTATGTGTGTGTATGTATATTAGTTCTTTTCAATATGATTATGGTTGTTTTGCCATTCATGTAAGCTGTATGGTGTCGGTCCTTGTATGAGATAATTTTAGCTATTGAATATTTTTTTTGACATTTATGTGCAGATCCCTATTTGTCCCATACTTCAAATATTTGCTCGAGGGTTGTATAAGGCATCTTACAGATGCTGAAGAGGCCAAAGCTGTTAGTTTGACTCGAAAGAAAAAGAAGGCCAAGCTTCTAGAAGGAAACTGTGCTAATGGTGGAAAAAATGTACTCTCACCCCAAAAATGGCATCTCAGGGCATTGGTCTTACTATCCTTGCACAAATGTTTTCTATATGATGCTGGAATCCTGAAGTTTCTGGACCCAACCAAATTTCAGGCTAGTCTTTAACCTCTGTTTTTCTGTCCTACTTACATCTAAACAAGATGAGATCTTTTCAATCATATACGACTTCTTTTTAGATTTTTAGAGTATACAGTTGCAGATGGTATGTTTTTCATACCATGGATTTAATATATAAACTATTTGTTATTCTTTTTTGTTGTGTTCTTGTTATTGCAGTTCCATTTTCCATTTGGAAGTAACCTAATTACTCCCGTATCTGTGTACTCTTGTCCCCTTTTGGCACTTGGTAAAAATGAAAGGAAAATGTAAACAAAGGGTAATAGAAAATATTTTAAGCTGAAATTAAATTTTATTAAAACAATTTGAAGTATTTATTTTGTTATCTGTACCAGAAATTGAAAAACTGACTCTTTTTATTCTACTGGATGGACTGAACTTTTAAAAATAACAAACCAATTAACAAAAATGCATTTTTTTGGCTAGTTAGTTCATTTTACAGGGTAATGCACACCCCTAAATGTCCAAGCTAATTGGGTTATTTTACTGTTAAAGCTTGATATACATTGTTAATCCACAACCTAACAGCTTAAGCTTTTTAGGTGAAGTGGCAATCTAAAATGGTATCAAAGCTGGTTACCTAGAGGTCTTAGGTTCTAGTCTTATTGCTTGCGTTCACTGTGTGGCGTTTAAAAAAATTATTATATTCCCTGTAATGGGTGTTATCTACTGTGTGTTTATCTCTTAACGTGCTGGGGAGGGTTAAAACTTGATATGCATTGTTGGCTCACAACCTAAAGGCTTAAAGCTTTTAGGTAAAGTGGCAATCTAACATTTACAAAATTTATTTTTCCTTGTTGTTTATTTAGGAAGATGAAAGAAATGTAATTGTTGATTGTCACTGCTTTTAATATGCATCTTCTCTAGTAAAATGTTGTGGATTTCAGGCAGTTAATCTTTGTTCGATAAGCAGCCATAGTTATTGCTTTTATGAATGACTGAAATTTTGTTTGGATTTTTTCCCACAAGAAGCCATGTGCTATTGTTGCTTAATCGCGGTTCCTTTCTAACAATTTGCCCTTTTTAATTGCAGGCTCTGTTGAAGCCCATTGTTTCGCAGCTTACAGCAGGACCTCCAATGTCCATTGAAGAGCATTCAGATATACTGTCTGTGAAGGAAGTTGATGACTTATTGGTTTCATGCATTGGTCAAATGGCTGTTTCCGCTGGAAATGACCTTTTATGGAAGTCCCTGAACCATGAGGTGGGTTTCATATTTTGCGCACACTTTTTTTCCCCCTAATTTCTTCTCGTTTGCCCTTCCACTACCTAAGCACCACCCAGAACAAATTGTTATCTTAACAGTAATAAAAAAATATTTTACAATTTTAAAATTCAGTTATAATTTTGATTTTTGGGCAATATTCTTGAATTTCCCTGCTGCTTGTGCTCTTTAGGACAGAGATGACATATTGTGACATGATATTTTCTTTCATGATAAGAAAAACCTGCAATAATAAAGAATAAATATAGTGAGAATTAAGTAATTAATAGAAGTTATTATGTTCATGATGGAATATATGATACACATTGTCCTACTTTTCCAAATGATTGTGATTGTATGTAGAACTGAAAATCTGTAGGATCATGGTATAATTGGTGGGATGATTGCCTCCCCAAGGGTGGCTCAGGTGGTAAACTCAAGGCTCTCGTGGTTAAAATGTCATAGTTCGAGTATTGAGGGTTTTGGCTTTCCATTTGAGATTATACCTTGGTATTTAAGTGGAGAAGTGTAGAGGTACAGGTCCATTATCCCAATGGATTAGTCCAAGTGTTCAAAAGGCCTTGGATATAGTTGTTTTAGGAAAAAAAATTTGGTGGCAATCATTAGGATCCTACAATAATTTATATTTTTTGGCAAGAAGCGTTTGGTAAACAAATTTTGTGTTGGTCGTATACAGCTTATGCAAGAAAGAGGCAACTTAGTAAGTGATTTTCTTTAAATGAAATTATAAGATCCTAATTGTCTGATTGTGGTGGAAAGGAAATCCTGTTAGATGGTGGTAAAACTAAGGTGAAAAGGGTCAGAGAGCATTTGCTAACTTGAAGTGTTTGATGAATTATGGTGAGAGGGGTTTAAAGAGGGGTTTTCTTGGTTGATTGCCAGTTTTTACTTATATTTTTTATTTTATTGTATTATTTTTACATTTTTCTTTTGAGGATCTCTTATGTCCTCCCCCAGGATGTAATTTCTCTCACTTTTAATATATATATATATATATATATATGTATATATATTTTAATCTTAAAAAATCTTCAATTTATTTTTGGTTCATTGTTTGGTGGTTCAAACATTAATGTTGTGGCTGAGGATGAAGATTTTCAATACACTAAAGCATTTTATGATAGTAATGTTCATGATGATTGTGATAATAATTTTACTGTTGTGCTTGATGAAGATTTTGCTAAAGATCTCAAAGATGTTGATAAAGTGAATTGTGGCTTGGATGATGACATTAATGTTGAGGAAATATCATGATAATTTATTTATTTTTGGCTTTCTAAATTTTTTCATTTTAATTTTAAGTTTCATGTATAATTGTTTTTTGTGAGAGCAAACCTTGACCCAATGGCATGAGCGATAAGCCCAAACCAAGAACTCTTGAGTTGTGGCGGTAAGGCTCAGTGTATTCATGCCCTCACAGACCCCGATATGGCATGGGAGCCTTGTGCATTGGTTGTACTTATAATTGTTTGTTGGTGCATTTGTGTTAAAAATTGTGTTAAAAATTATGTTAATTATTTTTCTATTGATTATTTTTCTTGGTTTTTTATAAGCTGGTTTGATCGAGTTTGGAAACGCAGCAAATTGTACCTATCTCTTTGTTTTACAAGGGCTCAGTTATTTGAGTTAATTGTGATTTTCTTAGTTTTGAACACTTGCTAGCTAAGTTTCAAGGTTTTATTAATTTGATCCTACTTCTCTTCCTTTTGCCTACTTTATTTTGACCGAGATTATTTACCATTCTACTTATTGTATTCTATCTGCTTGTGTTGCTTTTATTGCTAGGTGTTGATGCAAACTCGTAGTGAACATGTGAGGACTCGGATTCTGGGGCTTAGGATCATAAAATACCTAGTGGAGAAGCTGAAAGAAGAGTATCTGGTGTTCTTGGCTGAGACCATCCCCTTCCTTGGTGAGCTTCTTGAGGATGTGGAGCTCCCTGTCAAGTCTCTAGCACAAGAGATTCTCAGGGAAATGGAGTCCATGAGCGGTGAAAGTCTTCGACAATACCTCTGATGTGTTCGGCAGCCTGTGCTCCTACTTTTTGTTGTGTTCCAAATGGATTATTATTATTATTATATCCCAAGTGATATTTTGGGTCAGCAATGTACAGTAAAAAACAGCGCTTTTGCGCACTGTAATTTTTGTCTTAAACCATTTGACAGGCATTCAAGGGAAATGTAAATAGTTGAGTTCTATGTGGCTTTCTGCCTGGAGCACCGCCCCTCTGCTTCCCACGAACACCAAATGCCATTGTTTTGTTTTCAATGAAGTGAATTTTGAATAGTGAGTCGTTGAAGTGTGGAGGCATATTCTTTCCTTCCTATATTTTTCCTAGAAAAATAAATAATTGGACTTGGAATGCACAAATTATTTTTATATGTATGTCTTTTGTGTGCATAAAAAACTAGTGCAAATCGTTTGTGAACACTTCAGTTCAAATATGTAATCATGCAATTGTTAGTGTCTGCATTTGGTTGTGCAAATATATTAATATGCATGCATGCATGCACATAGTTACATAATTAGTTCGATCAACATAGGTTCCTAAGTATATAGATATGTAATTAAGCTATAAAATTAATTTACGTAATCAATATTCTAATTTTGAAATTTATACATGATTTCGTAATTATGTACACTGTAATTATGAGTATATCTAATTGGTTCAATTTGATTATGTAAATGAAGTATTATGCATGCATGTGTACGCAGTTGTTTTTTGACATGTTTGAAACTCGAAGGAATGTGTGAACTGTGAAGCGTTGGGCAAGGAATAGGCTCACTTGCTGAGACAAAAAAGGCATACTTGAGTTCCTATAGGATCAAATAAGTCCTGCTGAAGAAGTCCAAGTCATATGAAGAGTACCATGCAAGCCCCCCATTGGTAGTAGTTACAGGACCAAGAACCAAGCTTCTCCCCCACTCTTCTCAAGAAGAACAGAGACATACATATATATATATACATATTCCCCACAAGCACAGCATGCAACGTCCTCGATCAGGTCATGCTCAGAATGCCCAGAAGGTCTACTACCTTCTCAACTGCTGTTGCAGTATTCGGCAATGATGACCTCTTAACAGAAATCCTCATCTGGCTGCCTGTAAGATCTCTCATGAAGTTCAAATCAGTGTCCAGACGCTGGCTCTCCATCATCACCAACCCATACTTCGCTCACCTCCGAAACCGAGCCCACAAGGCCACAGACACCACTGCCTCGGCCCTCTTCCTGCACCGTTCCTCGCTTCTCATGAACCCTGAATTCGAGTTCGTCTCCATCGTAGCCGAAGACCCGTTTCCAGCTCCCTTTCGGTTTCTCACATTCGTTCATGATCCTAGAGGGGTAAAAATCCTGCAGTCCTGTAATGGATTGTTATGTTGCTGCAGTTTCCGGGCTAGTCGGCCTAAGCGCAATTTCTATGTCTGCAACCCCACAACGAAGCAGTACACAACACTTCCTCGCATTAATCGTCCCAAATTTAGCACTATTTTTGGAGTAAACTTGGCTTTTGATCCTTCAAAATCACCTCACTACAAAGTCGTTTGTGTTCGCAGTAGCGAGTCTTCCCCCGATCATTATCAGATTGAGATGTACTCATCTCAGACTGGACCTTGGAGGCTCTCCGGTGAGCCTTTTACAAACTCCAACAACATAAATTTTGACCGTGGGGTGTTCTGGAATGGCGCCATTAACTGGGTTAGCTCCTGGGGAGATTCTTTATACTTCAATGTCGATAGTGAGTGCCTCGGGACGATGCCGATGCCTGCTGTTCCCGACGGGTGGTTCGAACGGAGGTTCTGGTATTTCGGGGAATCCACGAACCGTTTGCATCTCATTGAAATGAATGATCCCCGCAGTAGAGAGTTTAATGTTCTTGAGATGGGAAGAGATTACTCTGGGTGGTTTGTGAAGTACAGGGTTGATCTTGGTTCGATTGCAAATGCGTTTCCAGAAATGGTTTGGGACGATATGAGTTGCGCGTTCTCTGTTCTTTCTGTGATGCGCAGAGAGAGTGATGAAGATTCATTTCTGGTGGTGCACATCCCTGGAAAGGCTATAAGGTACAATTTCAAGGATGGGACTTTCAGGAAGCTGTGTGATTTAGGGTGCAACGATGGTGAGCATAGTACTGGTACTAACCATTTTTTAGAATTTGAATGGCGTGATGCTTATCAATATATTGAGACACTATCGTGCGTGTAGTAAGATTGCCATTCAAATTGTATTTATTTTATTGCTTAAGTTGACTTGGTGCAAAGCAGGGCACTTTTCTAGTTTTCACATTCCTATTTCTGAATGAGGAAAGCAGAATTTGCGACTTAGCTAAGTTAGTAAATTCAACTTGATTAATGTGATTTTATTCATCATTCTCAATATTTTTTTTCTTCTCTAGGGAATAATTTGACGAGATAAATAATATGAGTTGTGATACGCGGGCAAAGAAGAGAAATGGAAAGGAAAAAAAAAAAATTGTAATTGAATTGGTGGGCAATTCTATTTTTCAGTTTCAATAGAACTAGGATAGTAATACTCAGATCACTTAATCCTAGTATTCGTGAGACGTAATTTCTGCACAGTTCGATGTTTACTCTAATAAGTGTTCATCTCAAGTATTTAATAATCGTACTTCTTAAAAATATTGTCCATAAAATTATCTCAAGCCTTATCATTTTCCATCCCAACTTTAATTTTTGTATGATCATTAAGGGGCACGTTTGGGCAATTTATAGTCAAAGATACACCTAATCTCATAGGTACTTTGGTTGAATAAAAGTAGGATGATGAATCTTGAATCGCTTTAGTAGACTTAAAATAGATACTTAGCAATGAACGGATTGTAGAAATTGCAAGACATAATTCCGTTCATAGATACGTATTCTAAGTGTTCATCTTATGCATTTAACAATCACACTCCTAAATAACACTGTCCCTATAAATATTTCAAGCCTCGTTATTTTTCATCATAACTTAACTTGCATTCGATTTTTTGACTCCCTCCTTTTTCTACAATATTTCTAGACTTTTTACCTACATTACAATTTTTGCCAACTTGGCCGAGGTAGTCAAGAATTTAATTGGAGGCTTCAAAAGGGTTTCTTAAATGTGACAACTTCAAACACTTACAAGGCTTGTTATTGAAGTAAAAATGAAAAATATTTTAAAAAATACACCAAATTTATAAATCATTTTTAAACATTTTTGAGACAGGAAAAACTCGCTCACTCAATTAACGATCTCGACGTGATTAAACCAACATCTTGAGCAATGTTAAGTGTTTTGATGATATTTATAATTTTTGCAAGCATTCTTATCAAAACAAACAGTAGCAACAAATAGATAGGAGTGCAATGAGATTTTTTTGGGGATAGTATTTCTGGTTGCATATTATTGAATAATAAGCATACCATTCTACAGCAAATTTTATTGGTGAATATACAAATCTAACCATTTAATGCATATGTTTCTTTTTTCTCTATGACTGGAACTACATGTAGCATTTGGACATTAAATCTTTTGTTTCTTTTCATAGAAAACTCCAAAGGAGAAAACAAATTTCAAATTCAAACAAAATCTCAAAGAAACACTAAATACTAAGAGAAGCCCATGTACAAAAATATAATTTTTGACAATTAAAAGCTAGTGACTTTAAATAGATACTTAGCCATGAACGGATTGTAGAAATTGCAAGACATAATTCCCTTCATAGATACTTATTCTAAGTTTTCATCTTATGCATTTAACAATCACACTCCTAAATAACATTGTCCCTATAAATATTTCAAGCCTCGTTATTTTTCATCCTAACTTAATTTTCATTCGATTTTTTGACTCCCTCCTTTTTCTACAATATATCTGGTCTTTTTACCTACATTACAATTTTTGCCACAACATTCAACCTGGTCAAGGTAGTCAAGAATTTAATACCTACATTACATATCATCTTGCATGCCAAGGTGCTTGCTAATACGACCTTTTAAAAAAAATTAATAAAATGAGATGCGTTCTAACAATTTATGTTGCTTTCTTTCTCAACTTATACTCTCTCTTTCCCTCCATTTAGGTCCTTTCTAGGTTTGAGTAATTTACGGGGATGATTTATCATTATAAAATAAAATTAGAGAAATCACCATTTACTTGTCAATTATGAACATAAAAGTCAACAATTTGGTTGCTTTAGTTGCATTTTATTGGAATTGAGTTTGTTGAAATTGAAAAGGGAACCTAGAAGATGAAAATTTATTTTTTTATATGTTGTTTTTTCTTTTTCTCATCTTATACTATTTATTTCCCCAGATTAGGTCTTTTTTTGGATATGAGAAATACACAGCATTAATTTTTTATTAATCTTTCTCATTTTTTGCTTTCTCTTGCCCTTTAATTTAGGTATGTTTTTTTAGGTTCGACTAATTTACCGGATGATTTATTATTACTTTTTATTTTATATATATATATTTATATAAAATTATGATTTATTATTTATTATTTTGAATTTTTTAATTATTATTTTTGGTAATGTCCCTCCACGCCCCACGGCTCCACCGGCCAACCGTCATAGGCATCCCACATTCCCCCTTCCTTTGTCAACGACACCACGCCCTCCCTTTTTAAATTCAGTTGATCGTTGAGAGTTGAGACTCTCCATCTTCATCTCCCCTGCGTCTTGCTTCCCTAACACGCCATTTTTCTTCTTCTCTTCTCTCTCTCTCTCTCTCTCTCTCACCGACCAGCAGAGGTTGAACTCTTTAAAGGGTTTCCCTTTTCATTTCAAGAAATGCATTCCTTTTGTCTCACTTCTCAACTACCCTGCGGAAAGGCTGAAAACCTCAAAACCCCACCGTCCTACTCTTAAGATTCTCTCTCTTTCCCTCTTCTCAATCAGACCCATTTTCTGTTTGTTCGTAAATTAGCATCTCTCTATCTCTGATCGTTTCTTCGATAAATCTTCGACTGATTCCGTCCATTAAAGGGGATTTGATTTCTTCGTTCAGCTATGAACTTGATCAAAATTTTCCTTGCCTTCTCTCTGTTTTCCGTAGCCTTTTCCCTCGAAAACTTCAACTCTCATCTCCTACCGAGGCCTTTGATCCTCGAATACGCCGAGACTGTCCGAGCTGATTCGGAAGAATTTGAAAAGGAAGTCCATTTGCAGTGTACCAGTTGGAGATTTGCTGCCGAGACCAATAATCTGAGCCCGTGGAAGACGATTCCTCCAGAATGCGCAGACTATGTAAAAGATTACATGACAACTAGGGCTTACAGTATCGATCTCGAGAGGGTCTCGAAGGAGGCTGCAGTTTACGCGAGAAGCGTGGAGTTGGGTGGGGATGGAAAAGATGTTTGGGTGTTTGATGTCGACGAGACTTTGCTTTCCAATCTCCCGTACTACGCAAGTCATGGTTTTGGGTAAGCTTTTCGGCATTTTACCATTAAAGATTTCTATTCGATTGGAGTGTTTCTTATCAACCTTTGCTCGAGATTTTGATTCGATTGGAGCAATCGTTTTGGGGGATTTTGCTTTTGGTTCTTCGAGATGGATTTCTGATATGGGTTTTAGTTGGCATTTTGCAGTTTGGAGGTTTTTGATGGGGTGGAGTTTGATAAATGGGCGGAGAAGGCCATGGCACCCGCAATACAGGCAAGCTTAAGACTTTATGAAGAGGTTTCAAGTTTGGGGTTTAAAGCTATCTTGTTGACCGGGCGCCATGAACAGCAAAGGGAGGCAACTGTTGAGAACTTGATGAAAGCAGGATTCCGGAATTGGGACAAGCTTATATTGAGGTGAGTCATTTACTAGTTGATCTGTCTCTTTTTCTAAGATATGTTTTTGTTTTTGTTTTTGTTGTTGTTGTTGTTTTTGGTTTTTTGTGTTGCTTGTGATTTGACTGTTTATTGCAAATGGGTAGCATTTCGCTATGAAAGATGAAAGAAAAACAATATTTGGACATATCAAGGGATACATCATACATGTGATTATTTATAGACATAAATTTGAAATTCCTTGAGCTTCAGGACATGATTTTGGTTTTTGACCACATTACTCTTTGTTTCATTTAATTCTTAGCAGAAGACTAATCTTCTGTGATGTTTAATGAACACAAACTGCTCACAATCTTCTCATCTGACATGTTCGCATTAAAATTGTTCAAACAATTTTTTGGTTCAACCTATTATTATTTACTTATTAGAAACGAAAAATAAAAATAAAAATAGGGGGAACATCATATTGCTCATACAGTATAGTAGTGTTGGAACATAGAATAAGTACTTACATTTGACGAACAAGGTAGAAACATGGTTGAAGTTTTGATGCCACCTTCTCCAAAGTAGTTATCAGATTTCCAAAAGCTTAGAAAGGTCTGGCAGAGTTCTTTAGAAACAAATTGAGTTGACTAGAATGACTTCTAAACTTTATTTGAAAAGCTTGTAGAGTATACTACAGCTATATCAGCATTTCAATTTTGGCTCGTCCAAGATTTATAAATTATAATAGCTTCGAGATGAAACCAAATGTCATTGGAAACAAAAAAACTGTTCTTAAATTTAAGTAAGAGACAAAAATTAGAATCCTATTATGCATAAAAATCCATGATGAGTTGCAAATTTGTATGGTGAAAGAAACAATGTGATATAAGAAAAAATTAATTTCAATGAATAATTCATAGGGTTCTTTTTAATATCATTGATGGAACTCAGATTTCCTTAGTGTTGGGAATTAACGGCAAATTCCCGAAACCTATGAGAAACAAAATGGAGAAAGAATACACGCCAAAGAAAAAAAAAATCAATCTCATGCATAATACAATATTTACGTGGTTCGGTAATTTTGCCTACGTCCACAGAGTTGCAGGGATTTCACTATTATCAGGGAAAAAAATATAGAGAGTATGGTGGTACAATACTCTCTCTCTCTCTCTCTCTCTCGCGCGCGCGAAGTGTGACCGCTGATCCACTCTAATCACCATAATGACGATTTTATATCCTGCGCACAGCAATGGGCTACAAAAATGGGCCCAAAATTTTTTTCCCGAGGGCAACCCCTACAAGTACAGCTTGGGCTGCTTAGTCCATGAGCGCTGCTGCTTGGGCCGTTAGGATAGAAATCTCTTATTAAAAAAAGGACGGGTCATCATCTAGATTGAACGCAACTAGGCTTCACAAAGCTGAACACTTAGATTTTGGGTTCGAATTTTTTTCTTTTTTGTAAAAATTTGATTATAATATGAACAAAATTTTTATGATTGGTCAAAATTCTATGTTGCAAAAAAGAAGAGGTCTATGTCAAATTAATTTCAAATAAATGGTTTGCAACGATCCTTTTTCTAGTTTTGATAGAACCTGGACTTCCTATGTTCCTAAACAATGATTTGGTGTCCTTATTCTTTGCTGGCGAAGTACTAAATAAGAGTATTCCTGTTTGTGAATCTTTGTAAGTCCAAATTATGGAAACCATCATGGGAAGAGTTTGGATTGTTTCTTCTTGATTTTTTCTTTTTTCTTTTTTTATTGATCTTATTTTCTTTATTTTCCGACATTCATGTTAGATTATCACTTTGCCTAAAAGGTTAAGTTGTTAGGTTGTGAGCCAACAATGTATATCAAGTTTTAACACTCCCCCGCACGTGTAGCCCGACAGCACGTGGAGAGATAAACACATGATAAATAACACCCATAATAAGGAATGCAATATTGGACCTCCTGGTAACCCAGCTCTGATACCATGTTAGATTACCATTTTACTTAAAAGTTTAAGTTGTTAGGTTATGGGCCAACAATGTATATCAAGCTTTAACAATTCATTGCTTTATTATTTTCTTGTTATTTCTGCTGCTTTATGGAACATTTTGGGGGTGGACTTCGAGAAGTTCATCCCTTGAAGGGCTTTATTTCATTGTTTCCAAGTTCCACAAAAGAATTTCCTTGTTTCATTTAGATCTGCTTAAGGCTTCCAACAATTCACGTCCAACTACCTACACATTTGCTTGGAAGAAAGCCATTGCAAAAATAGAGGTTAGTATTGGATCCGGGTAGAAATAAGAACTGTTTGAAACTAGCCTTTGCAGGCAGGTTCTCGTTTCATTTTTTGAGAACTGGTCTTCATCACAGGTTCAGTTCTTTGGTATTGGATTCAACTCACTAAGAACTAACCTTGTACCTGACCTACTATGGGTTCTAGTACAGGTTCTTCATAGGTTCCTATACAAGGCCAAACCTAAATTAGTATTAGCAGGTTTTAGGACTGCAAATGAGTCGAGTCACTTATGAGTTACTTGGTGCTCAACTCGACAATGACTTGTTCGAACTTATTTATTAAGTTAAACGAGTCGAGCTTAAGCTCAAATTTCGAACTCATCAACTAAATGAGTCGAGCTTAAGCTGGTTCATGCCCGAATTGTTAGGGTCGCGAGTTAGCTCATTTATTAGCTCATTTTCTGACTAGTTTACAAATTCATTAGTAACTTGTGAAGTAACCTTTTTTTTTTTTAGTAAAAGAGGGCGGCACCTCCATTTATTTATTAATATACCCTCACTTTTGGCGGAGGAATACCATGGTTATAAGTTAAAACAAACCAACCAAACTATGACAACCAAACCTAAACATAACTAATAAAGGAGATAAAAACATAAAAACAACCAAACATCAAAAAACAAATACACCAAACGAAACCCTAGAGTTGAACTAACGACGAACGGTAATGAGACCCCACCTATCTATCTGAAGGATACCTTTCAGATAATGTGGTAGAAAGTGTTGTTCTTCGTAAATTAGATTGTTTCCCATTTCTCCTTTTTTAGTAAGAAAATCAGTCGCACTATTGCCTTCCTTATATTGATGCATCACAATGACATTCACTCCTTCTAACTCTGCCATGAGCTCCTCCCAAAATTCTCAAAGATAGCACAAAGTACATCTACCTTTCCGAAGCCAATCAACTACAATTCGCGAGTCATTTTCAATAATTACATTCACATAATGCAAACGTTTGTACAAACGAATTCCTTCCCTGATAGCTTTTAATTCCGCATTATTATTCGTACAATTGCCAAAATAACTTGAAAAAACCGCTTTTACCATGTCATGGCAATCCCAAATAATTCCTCCACTTCCTAACGTACCCGGATTGCCTCTACAACTCCCATCACAATTACGTTTTATCCACCCTACTGGAGGTTTAACCCATGAAATAATTTTTTTAGGCCTGCCGCAAACTCCCTGATGCTTAATTTGAAATTCATTCAAAATCCTAATGTCCGACTTTTTCAATTTTTGAAAAGAATTGGTGCTCTCAGTAATAAAACTAACCCAGAATCGAACACTTCTCCACATTTGATGCACTTGTGAACTAACTTGACATTAGGCTCATCAACTAACTCGATATTAGGCTTGTGAACAAATTCAATATTCATCTCATTAAACATTTGATTATAAAATTTTTTACTTTTAAATATATTTTTCTCAAATTATATTTATTAACTATCAATAAATTTAATTAGCTTGTGGCTTTGCTCATTTATTAATTTAAAATGAGCTTCAATTGAGTCATGTTTGAGCTCGAACTTGGCTCATCTAAACTTTCTTGGATCAGCTCAATTTGTTTGCATCCCTCGTAGGTTCCACGATAGGACCTATAACCAATTCGTATTTACAAATTTGAAACCAACCAAAATTTATGAGTTCCAAGGTAGGGCACCGCCAACCTAGATTTATGAGTTCTAGTGGGTACTGATTTGAAAGAACATGTTTGTTTCAATTTAACGTTCCACCTTTCGCAATGTAGTTTTTATGTTTCCAAACGTTCATAACCATTCTGCATAGGGTAGGCTTCATGTCAGTACCGGACACAAGTGTGAGCTGGGGCTAAAAGGTTAAGTTGTGGGGCATAAATGGAGTCGTTTTAATTCTTAAGAGGTGAGGTGTAAGAAAAAAAATAGATGTACTTGTAAACTACTTATTGGCTTGCTAACTTGAATTCACAACATAAATCATTACCATCAACTGACAACCACGTTTGTAAGAATTCATCTTAGTGGCGAAATATCATTTCCTTGCTGAAAACCTTTAATATATATGAACTTTGTCAATATGCACAATGGAGTTTGAGATGTTCTTTTTTCTTTTAATGTCTTAGGTTTATGGTATTGTCCAAACTAGTTGTGAATGAGAGCAATATCCTCTCTTCCAATGCTAGCGATTTTGGACATGTCAAAATTATAGTGACTGACTCGAGAAATACAAAAGACGATAGGGGCTAAAAGAATAGATCCCCATGGAAATGAAAATAAATTCTAATTTCTAATGGGCCCTTTCTTTTTCTCCTTTCCATATTTTTTCCCATGTAAATTCACTTCCCCATATAGAATTGAACCTAGAAATTTTATTTCCTTCATTGATTCCCTAAGGTCTGTTTGTTATCATGTTGTTTTCTGTTTTCTATATAGGGGTGAACAAACGGTCGGTTCGGCCAAGTTTGGGTAATTAACCGAATTAACCGAAAAATTCGGTTAAATAAAAGCATTAACCGAACCGACCGAATTGGTTGCGGAAACCGAACCGGACCCGACCGAATTACCCGAACGGGTAATTCGGTTAACCATTTTAACCGATTTTATTTAAAATTGATTATTATACAAAAGAATAAGAAGAAGAAGAGGAGGAGGAGGAGGAGGAGGAACCGAGGACTCGAGGAGGAGGAGAAGAGGAAGACTTACTGAGTTACTGGGGTCTGGCCGTTCGAGTTTGCACGGCGAGCTAGTGGCTGAGTGTCTGAGACGCTGAGGACTCTGGAGAGCCGAGCTGCCGAAGACGACGAAGAGGCCAGATGGGATTTGCCAACTCCAACTCTTCGAGAGGTGGTCCGATGAGTCGATGACTCCGATGGAGAGACAAAAGAGCTCGAGGACTCGAGGACTCCGATGAAGAGACAACCGAGGACTCGAGGTGCGCCGTGCAGGGCAGATCGGCACTCGGCAGAGTGCAGAGAAACTGAGAAACCGAGTCGCCCGAGCCCGACGGCCACCCCCAACTGCCCTATTATGAATTATATTAAAAATATAAAGTATTAGTAATTCGGTTAATCGGTTAACCGATATTTTTTTAACCGTTAACCGAACCGAAACCGATTAACCGAAAATTTGTAGATTTTTAACCAAACCGACCGAACCGGATTTTTTACCCGAACCGAACCGACCAATTTCGGCCGGTTAATCCGGTTAATTCGGTTTTCACCGAATTATGCTCACCCCTATTTCTATATCTATTTCTTCACTGTGAAGAAACAGATTATGAAAACGCCTTTGTTTATGTTGGTTTTTTATTTCTATTGCTAGTTTTAACGGTTTGCAAAACAATATTGAAAATCATATTTTATGATTTTCAGTTGTTTTGGAAATCTGTTGTTAGAAATTTTAATATCTAAAAATAGTTTTTTTGGATTAAATTATTCATGTTATAAACTTTAAAATTAAAATTAAATGATCATATGAATTTAAAAATAATTAAAGGAAAATAATAATAATAAAGCCAATTGCAAAATGATTTTACTTTTTTTTTTCAATTGGCATGTCCAATAAAATTTTAATTGTAAAGCAAATTTTATAAGTATAACAATTACGTAAAATAATTATAATGATTTTTATTTTTATAATAGTAATTTTTAATGTGTGACATTTGTAATTTTATTATTTTAATCATATTTTATAATATTATTTGATTTAAAGACGAAAGTGAGTACTTTTTAGTTAAGTTTTTAACTTGTATTAGTTTTATAAATGTTAACCAAACAAGTTACTAGTTTATGGTTGTTGGTTTCTATTTTTATTTATTGATTTTTATTTTTGGTTTTTGTTTTTGTAATTTTTGACAGTGATACCAAACAATGCTTAAGTTAACATTGAGTGAGGACAATTATTGTAGAATTTTTTCTTTTAAAAAAAAAATGCCCTTAGAAGGGAGTTTCCATTGATACATAAGCAATGTGTTAGGGGTTGATAGTGTGACCTCGATTAAATGGGGAGGAGAGATGTCTTCACTTGCCCTCGTCAGGAATTTTTATACCGGATGTTGAATAACTCGGATGAAGACTTGTGTGGTTGTCTTGATGATTGAATATAACAACTAGTTCCACATGTCATTAAGTATGAATGTCGCTTGTTTTCATGAATTCATTATTGTTGGAACTGATATTTCATGCCTATGATGGATTTCGAAAACCTCTCACGTGTTCATGACAACCAGATTGAATGTGTGCTATTAGTTGACTTTGTCGAGGGCGAGCCTCAATGAGTGCCGCGTGGCTTGTTAATTAGGTTGAAATTGGCCATTCATGACACAATGCTTACATGCCCTTTATTTCAATATATAGAAATTTATCCATTATGTTTATCCTTATTACCATGATCAAATTTTAGTTCCGTGCTTGATCAAAAATTGTACATGCCCATATCACGTTGCACTCTGATGTATGCCCTAGATTCAAGTTCTAGGAGTAAACAATTGAAGAGGGCTCAATAATTGAAGCATGTTACTTCTCGATGCATCATCCAACATCTCCATGATTTTAGATTTTTCCTGTGTTGATATTGTTTGTGTTAGCATCGAAGGAGTTCATGGGTGAGCTTCATATATATAATTAAACACCAACTTCAATCATGTATATAAGCACTCATCATCTACTCAATTTTTTCAATGTGAGACAAATTCACAAGTGAAATTCTTAACAATCTCCCCTCATTTGTGAGTTCTAATTGCTCTCCCTTGAACAGAATCCATCTCCTTCATGGCAGTAAACCCAATTTTCCAATAGTAGGTCAAGTGGGCCTTACCACTGTGCCTTTATGTGCCTTAAGAGTTAGCTTCATGGTTCGACTTTTTCTATCATGTGACTTATGTCGCTCACCCAGAGTTACGAACCATCGACTTTGATATCACTTGTTAGCACCAGTGGAGTCCATAAGTGAGCTTGATACACATAGTTGGACACCAACTTGATCCAAAATCTTAAGCCCATTGAGTTTTGAGCCCAATCATGTATATAAGAACCCATAATCCACTCAAATTTTCGAATGTGAGACAAACTGACAAGTGAAATTCTCAACAATTTGGTAAAAGAGAAAAAATGATTGAAAAGAAATGTTGCTTGTACATGCTAGTTTTAACTTTTTATTTTTTTCCTTTGATGTTTGCTCAATTATGATCATATTAAAACATTTAGCCTTTATCTTAGGTCAGGTTTGGAACTAAGAAAATATTAGGGAAAAGAAAGAAAAATATTAAGAAATCTACATTTTTATGTTTGGTTATCAAGGAAAATGAGAAAGAAAATAAAAATTATATCAAATTTATAAACAAATTTTTGATTTTTCATCTGATTAACATTTAATTTTTTTTTTTTCTAATTTTTAGTCATATTAAACAAACTTTCATTTTTATATTATTTAATCATTTTTATATTATTTAATAGTGAGCAAAAATATAACGAAAAATAAGTTTCTCTCTCTTTCTCTCAAGTAAAATTCTTGATTCAAATGGACCTTAGGCGTTGTTTGAAATTTGAAAAATCTTAGGACAAAGAAAGGGAAATATAAAGAAATATACTTGTTCATGTTTGATTATTAAGAAAAGTATGAAAGAAAATAAAAAATAAAACAAATCAGTGAATAAAAATATGATTTTACACTTATATTTGATTTTTCTTAATTTTTAATCAATTAAAACATATATTTTATTTTTTTAGTAGTATTTTGTATAGAGGGAAATTATAGTGGAAAATGAGTTGCTTTGTCATTTTCTTTTCCTTTACTTTTTTCAACCAAAATTCTTGATCTAAACAGTCATTTATGGTCTATTTAGATAAAAAATTTTGGTGGAAAAAGAAAATAAAAAGAAAATGAGAAGGAAACTTATTTTCTATTATATTTTTTTCTTTATATCAAGTACTACTAAAATAAAAGTTTGTTCTATGCTTAAAAATTAAGGAAAAATTAGGCATGGATGGTGTATAAAACCTAAATTTTTTTTATTGATTTGACATACACACACACACAGATATATATATATATATATATATATATATATATATATCAATTTTCTTGATATCCAAACATGAGAAACTGAATTCATTTATATTTTTCTTTCCCTCGTATTTTTTAAGTTCCAAACCCAACCATAAGGAAGTGTTTTTGCTTGCTGCGTGAAATCTCCATGCACTTGTACTAGAAGTGTTGTATCTTCTCTTGCATCTCCCACCCCTTAACCTTTGCAGAGCCTCCGGCGACGTCGAGAAACAAGCAACAATCTACAAGTCTGAGAAGAGGAGTGAGATGGTGGAAGAGGGCTACAGGATTCTCGGGAACTCCGGTGACCAGTGGAGCGATTTGTTGGGTTCGCCGGTGTCCGTTCGCTCCTTCAAGCTGCCAAATCCCATGTATTATATTCCATAATCAAGCACAATTCAATTGCTGCAAATCATTTGTAAAATAGATTCTCATTCTCATAAAGTCGACAGTTGAAATCCCATGTCCAATGGGCTTTTACTCCTTCCTTTCTATTATTTACCTTGTAAGTTCACATAGAATTGAACCTTAAAATATTGTTTCCTCCATTGACACCTAAGTGACCGTTCAGCATGGGCAAATACTGATATCTGTTTGATCAAAAAATTTATTTGAAAAAAAAAGGGAAAGGAAAATAAGGAGGAAATTTATTTTTCATTGTATTTTTCTTCTATATGAAATATGAAAGTTTATTTTAACACGGTTTAAAATTAGAAAAAATCAAATACTAATGATTTATAAAATCATTTTTTTTCTTCATAAATTTAATATATATTTTTATTTTCTTTTTTACTTTTCTTGATAACCAAACATGAAAATGTGAATTTTTTATTATTTTTCTTTTTTTTTCTTAATATTTTTTAAATTTCAAATAGGGTGCAAGTGAAAAAGAATTATATTATGAGTTTCAACTTTCGATCCAGAGATGAACAATGCTAACATGCCCCGTATCTTCCTATATAGAAATTTAATTAAAATCAAACTTTTAATTAGTTTCTTGTTGATCGAAATTGTATATGCCTAGATCACACAGGACTCTAATGTATGCTATCAATTTAAGAGCTAACTATTGAAGCGAGTTTAATACTTGAAGCAAGTTGCTTCTCGATGCATCGTCAAGTAAAAAAGATTTATGAATTTTAAAAAAGTAACTAATTAGGGTTTTTTTGTTACCTCATAAGTCTGTTGGTGATTCTTACAAGCTAGAAGTTCGAATTTATAGGAGTTGGAGATAAAATGATCTAATTATACCAATGGTTTTGCACATATATGCATGATGCTCGACGAACACGATAAGCATCTCGTTAATAACTTTTAATTGTTTGCATTAACTGCATAAGGATCTTTTCTAGAGTGTAGGTGGCATGATTATTAGTTGTTTTATTAACTAATTAATTTAAAAGCTTATTGTCAAAATGGAATAAATTTTACATTTTTCCTTATAAATTTAAACCTTTAGTAATTTTTGAGAAATTTAAGGAAAAAAAAAACTCATTTCTTAAAACTAAAAACCAAAGAAAACAGTAAAGTATTTGCTATTAGTGGAGCCACAAAAGAAAAAAAAATTCTTTAATTACAATACAATCACCTTATGTTCGAAGAAGTCTCGAGTTTGGAGCTGTATTAAATTTGAAAATATATAATATAAAATTATATTGAAATTTATCTCAATCCATCCAAATTGAAATTCAAGATCTGAAATTTATACTTTTAAAAGTAATGTCAAGATTAGAAATATATATATATATATATATATATATTTATATATATCTTCGAAAAAAATTTCTCGTTAAAAAATATTTTTAATTGATTTTCCTTGATAATTATTATATATTTAATTAAATGGAGTCTAACTTGTTTTATGCCAACAACTATTTAATTAAATGGAGTCTAACTCAATTTAGTGGTGATTTTCTCTAATTCAATTTAGTGGTGATTTTCCTTACATATGTGTATCCAAAAAATTGCATAAATAGAATATATTTAATAAATTAAAATAAAAAATTTAATCTACATTTTATTAAACATTTAATTTTTATTATATTACTTTTAATAATACACGAGATACATAAAGAACATATTGAAAAATAAATTTCTCTCAATTTAAAGGAATTTTTACACAAATTTAAATTCAAATAGCATTGTCTAACAAAAGAATATTTTATGATAATTTTAATTTTTTTTTTAAAAAAACTAAAAATATTGAGCCTCCGTCAGTCTTCACGTAGCGGCAGGAGGGCCCAGCAATTCCTTTTGCTGGCAAGCATGATCAATATGCACCGTTCATTTATAATAAGTTGCTTCTAGTTATCACCGTTTGATTGTGACAAGCATGAGAAGAGATCTTATGTGGTAGATGGGATATTCATAGAAATGTGTTTACTAAGTCAAAATTACTTGTGATTTGCACTAAGCTACTGAGGAACAATAGGAGATTAATGCAATGCAAGTCTACAATGGCGTTATTATTTCCGCTCAACACCTATCACGTGAATATGTGCCATCACGGGTCCACATTCTTCAGCATTTTCCTAATCCCATAATGTTTGACCGACTTTTTATTTTTTATTTTTTTCCTTTTCGCCTTGAAAAGGATGTTTTATTTTTTTAGTGTACCTATTTTTTCAATTCCTATTTCTTTTCCTTTTTTATGAATCAAATTTCTTTTTTTAAAAAAAATTTTTGTAGTCTTTGATCTCGATGATTTTAAAAATATATATTTCGAATTTAACATATTGTTCTTTTGAACTCTATATAAATCATTATTCAAACTTTATGGATGAGACGTGGAAAAGTATAGTATTAGATTTGAAAGCTTAGAAATGATTTGTATAGTACTCATCACCCAAAAGAGCATAATATCAAAATCGAGATATACATTAACAGTAAGATTATTAATTTTTTTTATTTAGTCTTTACTGCACAAAAATAGAGTTTGGGGGTCTTCTAAAATTGAAAATTATATTGCAAGCATCAAGATTTATCAAGAAAATTTGTTGGTCATTAGAACAATTGTAAATAATTTGATCAATACTTTATCAAGAAATATAAAATATCAAATGGTTAAACTTCTTATTATACTTCTACATAAAAAATAAAGTGAAATAGAATTCATTATTTGATTTTTGCATGATTTGTTACTTTATTTTATTTCCAAAAAATAAAATTCCACAGACAGAACATGACAGTAAAATTATTCTTTTAAAATCCATTTAGTTGTTAAAAAAATGGCTTTAATTTTTTGTTCTTAATTTTTTAAATAAATACAAAAAATCATGTTAATTATTTTATTTTTTTTCACATTTTTTGTGTGAAATTTAGAAAATACATTTTTATCATTTTCTAAATTTTTTGCATAAATATTTTTTTATATTTGTTATAATTATATAAAAATTAGAATAAAAAATTAAATATGTCTTCTACTCCTAAATAAATTCTCATCATCCTCTTTATAAGGAGCTCTTTATCTTTCTTTTTTTTTTTTTTCTCTTATCAACATGGTCTTATTAGACTCTAAAGAAAAAACAAAAAGAACAAGAGTCAAACTCAGAAAAAAAGGAAAAAAAACTTATTTTACTATTGACTTTATTGATTTTCGTCATCTCAAGTAAAGTTTTTAGGTCTATTGACTAATAATATTTTGAAAATAGGTCGTCACATGATAAAATTATATCTAAATCACATATAATTCCTTCATGTCCTAATATTGTTCTTGGGAATTTCTAAGTAGTGGACAACATAGGGACACTTAGCTTGAATTATTGTATGACTACCTTTGAGCTAGCTAGAACATACAAGATGAAGACATGCTAATAAATTTTTTTTTACTTGAGATTATATTCTTTTTCTTTGGAAGCACATGTGTTCAAATAGCAAAAGTCTATCCCTCACTCTTTCATTTTTCCTTTTTTTAGGAATATTTATTCACTAGATGGTCCAATCACAGGTAAGCTCAATCGAGGGTGAGCTATCGACATAGATGTCTTGAGTTTTATTTTTTGTGAGATTAAATATGTATTTATGTTGGGGATTGGATATTGTTGTTGAGAATTTTCACTTGTCATGAGTTTATCTATAACAATTGAATAGAGGAAGTGTAGACACCCCATTTTGTCTAGGGACCAAATATAACAAAAGAAGACCTTTATTATTATTATTATTATTATTATTATTATTATTATTATTATTATTATTATTATTATTATTATCACACTGTTTATACAAATACAGTAGAAAAAATACAAAAAAAAAAATGGAGAATACAAATATAGAGAAAATTATGAAATACAACAAGAAATAAATACAAAGAATAGGAGGGGGAGGCTAGAGTCTTGATTCTCTCAGAACACTATTGGCCCCTGCACACACACAGAAATTGGTTAGCTGTTAAAATAAATGGAGGGAGTTAACAGATGGGAGATTGACAGTAAATAGGTGGCTGGGGGGTTAAATCTAAATGCAACAATCAATGCTCCCCAAGCCAATAAATTGAGGCACTCCCAGGGATGCAAAAAAAAAAAAAAGGTAAGAGCAATAGATAGTAAGAAAACAGAGTAGAGAGATTCATAATCAATGAGTAACAACACATAAGCAGAGCAGAGCAATTCACATAGGTAGAGAAACTCACAAGCATAGAGGTTCATAATAAGAGAGAATCTGATATTCTCAGAAGCATACACATAAAGGGAGCACAAGAGTATCATATAATTTCAATTGAAAGGGCCATCAATATTTTATGTTTAAATATTGAAGGAGTGGAAGACAATAGTTAGGTCTTTTTTTTTTTTTTTTCCTGTCTCCACGTATTCTTATTTATTCTTTGTTATTTTATCTATATTCATTCAAAAATAGAACATAAATACTCTGAAATCAATTGGATCCGAACCATGTGTTCGGATCCAACCCACTGACTCGGATCCATTGAATTTGGGTTGACTTGACCCATGGGTCAGAACCCAATCCTTTGAACTTGAGTTGACCTGAACCATGGGATAGAACCCGACCCGTTGACTCGAACTCCCTAGGACCCAAATCCACTTGGACCTGGGTCCATTAACCCATTGACCTGTTAACCAAGCCCACTATTTTTTTTTTTTTTAACCCAACCCATTGCTCATTTTAAAAAATAAAAAGCTCGAGGCCCAATTTTTAAACCCACTGTTTAAATAAAAAAAAAAAAGCCCAAGCCATTTTTTTATAAACCAATCCTTCAATGGGTCAAGCCTATTTTCAAAATAAGCCCAGAGCCATCCTCGGCCCAATTCAATGAGTTGACTCACTCTTAATCAAGCATAGCTCAACCGAGTGCGTTGACTCACCCCTGAGTCAACCAGAACCCTACTCAAAGGGTAGATTCCAAAATAAACTCAGACGAAAACATGAATACAGATAAAAAAAGATTTGTTTGATTCAAGTGAAAAAAAAGAAAAATAATGGGGGAAGGGTACTTATCTGTGGGACTTGAGTGATTTTAGGATCTGTGATCCCGAGCGTAGAGACTCGAATAATAATAATAATAATAAGTCAAAAAAGGGAGAAATTGGTTTGGTGTAAGGCCAAACCGTCGACGGTTTTGGTGGAGCTCAGAAAACTATAGAAGGTTTTGAGTTAGTGAGGGGAGGTAAGGAAAAAGTAGTAGAAATGGTTTGATTAAAAAGGCCAAACCGTCGATGGTTTCCCTAGCACTAGCAAGCCTATATAAAGGGTTTAAGTTCATTTTATGTTAAGAAATCGAACTCTCTCTCTCTCTCTCTCTCTCTCTCTCTCTCTCTCTCTCTCTCTCTCTCTCTCTCTCTCTCTCTCTCAACAAGTCCGAATTAGCTAATATACATCATTTTGGGATCCCGGGAATGATTCTCTGCAATTTAACCAGAGCGGTTTCGTAAATCAGGCATTCGAGGCACCACTCCAAAACTAGGGTAAGGAAGTTGTTTTTTATGTTTAGTTAGTTATTTGAATATGTGGGTATGAGAAATGTTAAATGACTGTTATTCTGGGGTTGAGTTGATTAAATTAAGGTTTATGGATACAGGGCTTTATGTGTATGCCCCCCAAGCACGATTTTAGAATCCCTGCAGGTTTTTTTTTTCAGGAATCAAGTAAGAGAATATATTATGTCAGGTATTTTTAGAAGATCTACCAGTTCAAAATACAATATTTGATTATAAAAAATATTTATATGATTTTTTGGATATTTAGGTATATGTGAATGGAATTTATGAAGTAATGTATGTTTTGGGAAATCTAATGTTTTGGACTAAGTAAACTTTAAAAACAAAATTAATACCATTTTTCAGCGAAAATATGTTTTTCCTAGATTGTATATTATAAGGCAACACTCACTTGTGTGGCATGAGTGTAATTATTTTACAATATGTATAAACAGACCAGAATATTTTATGATTATACAGAATAAATACAGTTTGATAATGATTTTCAGAATGACACCATAGAAAATATGATATTATATAGTATATATTACAGTATGTATTCCCTCACCATTTGTAATCACACCTCAAATTTGTAGAGTTACAAATAATATTTGTACTCTAGAGTATTTCTAATTATTGTTGGCAATTTGAAAGTTGTCCAAGTTGTAATTTTTCTAGAAGTAGTGAATTGATCGTCGACGCCTAAGGACGTAGGTAATTCTGTACCAAACCTCGTAAATTCTTGTGTTATTTTTTATTATTGTCTTTTATTATTAGTTTCTACATTGTTTTAGTTTTGATTATATATTTAATAACAATAGTTGTTGTATTGGTGTTTGGCACAAGTGGAGTGTCTGGCACACCTGCTTGTTGAAGGAGTTTACCAAAACTGTGTATTTTGCAAAATTGATACCGTGACTATTGACTATATCTTTTTTAGATGTAAATTTTCTAAAATTGTGTGGGATCTTGTCCGACACTAGATGGGGTTCAATGGAATTATGACATCCTTGAAAGCTGCTCTGAAGTGGTTGCATAAGAGGCAAAGGGCACAGGAATTGAATTTATTGGAAAGAAGATTTTCTTGGCTATTACTGTGTACTTCCTCTGGCATTTCATGAACAAAAGGAATTTTGAAGGCAAATCAATTGAACGAGAGGGGCTATTTAAGGTGATTCAGAGTCACACTTATAGAGCTGTTTATGATAAATTTTAATTGTACTCCTTTGATTGAGTTTGGATTACTTTTTTTTTTTTTCTTTTTCTTCTTTTTTTTTTTGGGATTACACACTGGATATCCACGTGTCCTTTTTACGGTCCACGTGACTAATCCCGCGTCCCTTGAAGATGACCCCACAACTCCAAAGAGAGGGTAAATTCAGGAATCCAGGGGCAGAAACGAGCCCGAGAGGGTTTGAACACCTAACCTCGTGAGAGGCACTCCTGCAGCCCGCACTACCACCTGAATCACACCCTGGGGTTTTGAATTTTGGATTACTTGTTTTTGCTTTCAGTTGTTTTGTTTCATTTGACGTCTTGGCCTCTGGGTGCCCAGGCTGATATGTATCTAGCCATTGTCTAGTTTTGATTTGATCTTCTGATTAGGAGCTTGGCTTCCCCTTGCTTGGGTATGCCCAGTGTATATTGTACATATCCATTTTGATCAACACTATTTACCATTAACTGATAAAAAAAAAGAAAAAGGAATTTATCTTATTGAAAAATTGATGTCTTCCTCCATGATTTTGAGGGAATAAGAGAACAATAACCCGACAAATGGCTCAAATAGTTCGGCTTGATTTGAGTGTTCATTTAGGCATCAAATCCATCATAAAATCTGGGAACAGTTATTGATCTTTTCCTTGTTATGGATTCATAAAATGATTCACATTTTTATTTGTATAATAACGACATAATTTTTTTACATGACTAAATGTAACTAATCTACTAAAACTTATGTATTCTTGAAACTAAACATTTGCAAATTAAACGTAATCTTACCTATGTTTGGAGAGACTTTGAATTTACAGTTATATTAATTGGATTTGGATAAAATGTAATATAAAATTATATTAAAATTTGTATAAATCTATCCAAATTCAAATATAAGATCCGAAATTCATGCTCCCAAATGCAACGTTAGGATTTTTTAATGTGGACGGATAAAGTGTTAGAATTTTTAAATATTCTTTTTGCAACGTATGAGAGAGAGAGAGAGAGAGAGAGAGAGAGTCCCTCAACATTTATTAGGAAGCCTACCTTTAAAATAAAAAATAAAATTTTATACAATAACTATGAGACTAATTATGTCATGTGGACCAACTTTTTGCTCTTATGACTTCATGGAATATACTATCGTATAGTCTTTAAATCCTGCAAGTTTCCATCGTTATTTTCTTATGTGCGTGTTAAATAAATAGACCTGTTCACATGCTAAATATATACATAAGAAACATGTGCTTTGTCAGCATCAAAACATGGATCAAACTCAAAAAGTCAACAAATATATAAAAAAAAATTGCATAATTTTGCTAGACCTACTAAGCATCTTTTAATCTACAAGTATTAGAACTCTCTTATTTATTTTTATTTTTTTTGGGCCCTCCTTTAAACATAAAAGATGGCACTATTATTGTGAGAAATATTAAGGTGATTTTCAAGGATTGCCAATGTAGTAAGGTCTACACACCTATTAAAAAAAAAAAAACACTACCTAATAATAAATGTTGAAAATATATATTAGCCATTACTACAAATTAAAGACTTAGGCAAATGAAGGAGTTAAAGGTTAAAAGATTTGCAATGGGGAAAAAATATCCCATGATTTTGAGGGTTTGAAGACCATTAATAAAGAAAATTTCTTGCTATTTCTAAAACTAAAGATAAAATGTGAAAATGTATAATGTATGGAACCTCCATAATGTTAAATAATTTTCTATTAATTAATCTTGACTTTGACCCGATAATTCACTTCTTGACACACTTTGAATCGGAGCATGTTCATTATTCAAATCCGCTTAGTGAGAATTTTTTTCCCAATTTTGGAAGGGAGAGACCGATTTTGAGGAAAGGATTATGAGAGTCATTGATACGTTGCATAGATTTTAAAGAAATAAATAAAACTCCTTATTGATGGAGATATTTTATATATAATCAAAGCACGAAACACAAATATTCAAACTTTATTGGAATGTTCGTGCGAAAGTATATTTTTGCTATTTCCCCCCCTCCCCTAATTTTTAGTATTTTATGTCATTTAGATGGATGTATTCTTTCTAAATTTGGTAATAGAAAATGAGCTGTTGTTGTATATTTCAAATTTTTATATATTTTAAAAAGTTTTAATTCCAGCCAAATGAAACTCAAAACATTTTTTTATATTTTTAGAGCGAAAGGGAGAGTGAGATAGATTTAAATAATTTGACCACAATTTAATTTAACTTGACTTTATATTATTGTTCAATTTTAGTTTGTGCAGATCATATATTATAAATATATTTGAGGAAATTACGTGCAAACACTCAATAGTTAAACCAATTCAAATAATTGTTTCACCTATTTGTAACCTACGTTAGTCATATCCTCTTGAGTTCTTCTTTTCTATCCAACAAATGAAAGTTCCCATCACTTGGGACTTTGATTCCACTTTGTCTTGATTGTTCCTATCTTGCTTTTTGTTTCGATTTTAATTTTAATTTTACTTTTTATTTTTTTTATTGAAGTTTCGGTAGGGATTTCCTATATTATTGTTTCTGGAAAATGATGTATTTTAGGGTTACAAATCAAAATGAATAATAGCTCCTATGAATTATGAGAAACATTTCGCGTTAATAATTGACGATTTATTATGAAAAGTTTAAACTACATCTGACACGTTCATAAATACTCTTTGTAGGAGATTAATTTAGGTTAGATTTAATTTTTGGATTACTCATTATAAGAATATGATAAAATATAATGAGAATGTAATAAAAAATTTTATGGGAATGTGATATTTTAAAAGAAATACTAATTCAAAAGATCATGGTTGAATCATCATTAAAAATCACACTGTTTATGTAGTGATTTCAAAAAATAAAAATAAAAATAAAATAAAAAATAATTAATATTAAAAGTTCTGATATACTTTCTGAAGGAAACTTTGTTTTCTGACAATTAGAGAGATATCCCTCCAAAATTTGCTGCACGCTCTCTCTCTCTCTCTCTCTCTCTCTCTCTCTCTCTCTCTCTCTCTCTCTCCTCAATTTACTTCGTCTCTCCTCAATTTCTTGGTGATGCATGCGCCAATTGAAAAATAGAAAATATTCATAGGTTCCATTTCCAGTCACGAATGTTTTAATCGGGGTGATTTCGTCGTTAGGGTTTCTTAGGCACCATTCTTGGGATAAGGTAAGGTGAATAAATTATGCTAGTTTATTTTGAAAATATTCCCGATTAAATTGTAGTATTTAGTTTCAAGAATAATATACATGATTTTCAAAGTATTTAGGCTTATAGAAATAATATACGTATGTTTTAGGGAATAAATTTTAATTAAATTAAACTACAGGGTTTTGATCAAATCTGGATTTTTGGGAAAATATTCTAATTAAGTTAAACTCTAGAGATTTTGATCAAATCAAATTTTTTTTGGAATATTTTGGAGTTAAATTAAATTGTGGGGATTTAAGCATACTTGAGTTTTTAAAATATATTGGGGATTAAATTTAAAAATGGGTAATTGATCATACTTGCGTTATAATTAACTTTGCTAATTATATATTTTGGAAATTCTGCATGCAATTGGTGAAATTATAATTATTGAATAAATCGTGTGGCATGAGATTTAATTATATTTTACTGCATAATTGAATCTGAGTATTTTTATGGAATTATGGTGAAAATGTGATTTGGACTATTTAATTCAAATACTAGAAATGTGGTGAAAATGGTGAAAATTTGAAATGATGGCTGAATATTGAGATTGATATGATAGCTAAGTGTCGGGTTTTGGTATGACGGCTGTATGTCGGGTTTGATGTGATGGCTATATGTCGGGGTTTGCTATGACGGCTGAATGCCAAGTTTTTATATGATAGGTTTTATACTGAATTACGAAATGAGTTTATATAATAGTTTTTATAACTTAAATTGCATTATATGGTTTAAGAACCCTGAGGACCAGATGTGATAAGAGCACGGTACCGTAACTAGTGATTGAGATAGTGCAACCACACTGTTCTAGATAGAAGTTTTGGTATTGAAAAGTCGATTTGGCTACGGAAGGATTGTGTACCCCCCTAGAGTGTAGACCAAGTTGGGTAGGCAAATCGGACTTGCAGACATGAGGTTTGACTTAACCTGGTGGGCCAACCAAGGCTAGGTCCAGTTTATAGACTACACAACCCGATCATGGTGGTTTATACATGATGATGTTGTATGTCCAAAAGGGGGTTTCTTCTATGCATATATGTAAATTTATGTAAATGATATTATTTACTGAACTGATTATATTGTGAAGAAAATGTGTATTTCCAACTGTATAGGTGTGAGTTATATTATACAAACGTCATATTTGCTAGATAAAGTAAATTAAGTGAGGTGTTTGATTTCAATAAAATTCATATTAACCACACACTGAAAATAATCTATTCTGTCTTACTGAGAAGTGTCTCACCCCATTAAATATACAAATTTTTCAGGACCTTCAAGAAACTAAGTCTAGAAGCTTCAAGGCGGGACCTAGATGAGCTAAGTGAGAGTGAGCAGTGTTGGGACAATATTTTGTTTATATCTGATTATTTTGGTTATTCGAGGTTGTAATATGGTTTTGGGGAGATGTTGATATTAAGGTTGAGAGGTAGTACTCTGGTATGCATGGTTGTAAAAGTATATTTTGTTTCCGCTATTTGTTTGCTTAAATTAATTATGGGACGGTATTACTTTGGATCCCACTAGTTCTAAGGATATGGTGTGTTTGGTATCAGAAATAGCATTGATGATATCATTATTATGATTATTTGTGGATTAATTTTAGGGGCGTTATAATTGTGGCATCAGAGCTTAAGTTGCTAGGTTTTGCAGACTCTAGAGGAATGATACTACCAGAGTATAGGAATGAGTTAAGGGTATTGGGTTTTGTCTTACACCCTGGAGGTTCGAATTTTGTGACGATTTTCTGTGATTTTCCTAAGGCGATGGTTTTAGGAAAATTATGGCATACCATCAATGATTCTGTTTCTGTGCAGTAAGATTGAAACATGAGATTGGGAGTTTGAAGGTCAAAGGGTTTATTTGTGTGAGAAAAGTGCATCAGGGAAGTCTAAGTATTTCAGTACGAGAATGTACAGAATTCTATAGTTTTACCTAATTTGTTGTAATGTTTGGGTCCGAACAATAGGATTCTAAGAAACTATTTTGTACTCTATTTTTAGGATGGATCCTAAGGATAAGGGCGTAGACGCCGGAGATAATAATAATGTGGATATGTTTAGCGAGGAGGATGTAGATACATCGGCGGTGCTGTGAGGTTTAGCTTGACAAGTTAGGAAGGAAATTTGGCGGGACCCCAGAGGACATAATCACCCGCAAGTAGATCGAGGTTGCACTATTGAGTAGTTCACCCATATGAGTCCGTTGACATTTTTAGGAAGAGCAGAACCGATCGCGGTTGAGGATTGGGTTCAGGAGATTAAGGAGCTTCTGGCTGTTTTACATTGCACTGATGAGCAGAGGGTGTAGTACGCCACATTCAAATTGATAGGTGAGGCTAAACAATGGTGGAGAACAATAAGGCTGGTGGAGAAGTAGAGGCCACGACTTGCGGCTAACACTTGGAGCCGATTTAGAGAGATCTTGTTTGACAGGTATTTCCCTGCTTCTACTAGGGAAGTTAAGGCGAAGGAGTTCCTGAATTTGATACAGGGGCACTTGACCGTACAACAATACACGAACAAGTTTGTGGAGCAATCTCGCTTTGCCCTGTACATGGTCTCAGATGAGCCGAAGAAGGCCCAGAGGTTTGAGAGAGGTCTGAGGCAGGGAATACGCAAGTAGGTGATGGCTTTGCAGGCCCAGAGTTTCTCTGAGCTGGTGGACAAGACCATGGTAGTGGAGTCCAGTATGCAGGAGTGTGAGGGGGTAGCGAACCAGAGGAAGAGACCCTTGCCTCATGGGTTTCAAACCGGGACCAATCTAAATACATGGAGGAGGCATGGTGACTACGCAGTTCAGCGACAGGAGGTGGGGCCTCGAGCTCCTTAGGGAACTTAGTTACGCCCTCCATGCCCTAGGTGTCATCATAAGCATTGGGGTGAGTGTCGGGGTAGATTCGCTGGTTGTTACCGATGTGGTAAACCTGGCCACATAGCACGAGACTGTCATGCAACATTCAGTGATGCGCTCGCATCTCATCAGTTTCAGGGACATAATCAGGCACCTCGAGGTGGCCATCAGAGGGGCACTGCCTAGGTGCAGGTGTATTCGCTTATGTAGAGAGATGTAGAGAACGCGAGCGATATGGTGATAGGTACTATTTTATTTTTGTAATATAAAGTTATTGTGTTGTTTGATTCAGGGGTGACACATTCATTCATGGCTCGGGAGTTCGTTAAATAATGTGGGATAAAGGCTCAACCATTAGGTGTCTATTTATCAGTGGCTACACTGATAGGGACTGTAGTAACGTGTAGGAGGATACTTGAAAATTTTTTGATCAGTATTCAATGGAAGATGTTTCCTGCTAATCTTGTAGTTCTCTACATGCATGAATTTGAGGTGATTTTGAGGATGGACTGGCTAGCTTCCAGTTATACCAGTATCGACTGCTACAAGAAAGAGGTGGTGTTTAGATCTCCAGGGGAGCAGGAGTTTTGATTTGTGGGGTCGCATGTGCGCACCTCGCCATTAATTTTGTTAGACACGTGGGCTAAAAGGTTACTCTTGAATGGGTGTCAGGGGTACCTAGCTTGGGTAAAGGAAACATCGGAGGGGGAAGTTAAGCTGGAGAATATTTCGATACTAAAGGAGTTTCCTAACGTATTTTGAAAGATTTTCCAGGGTTACCTCCTGAGCATAAGGTGGAATTTGCTATTGATCTATCTCCGGGAACGGTGCTGATCTCTAAGGCTTCGTACAGAATGGCTCCAGTTGAGTTGAAAAAATTAAAGGAGCAATTAGAGGAGTTGTTGGATAAGGGGCTCATCAGGCCCAGTGTATCTCTGTGGGGCGCATCAGTGTATTTTTTAAAAAGAAATATTGGTCGATGATGATGTGCATCAACTATCGGGAGATAAATAAAGTGACGATAAAGAATAAGTACCTGCTACCCCGTATCGATGATCTATTTGACCAACTCGAGGGAACACATGTTTTCTCAAAAATCGATCTCCAGTCCAGGTATCATCAGGTGAAAGTTAATTTAGAGGATGTACCAAAGACTGCTTTCCAAACCAGTTATGGCCATTATGAATTTTTGGTTATGCCGTTCGGACTGACGAATGCGCCTGTTGCATTTATGGACCTAATGAACAAGGTCTTCCATCAGTACCTGGATCAGTTCATGGTAGTGTTCATTAATAACATATTGGTGTATTCAAAGAGTCCCGAAGAGTACGAGGATCATTTGAGGATAGTGCTTTAGGTGTTGAGGGAAAGGAGGTTGTATGCCAAATTTAAGAAATGTGAGTACTGGCTGGAATAGGTGGCATTCCTAGGGCACGTAATATCCAAGGATGGTATTTATGTGGATCTGAGCAAGATGGAGGTTGTAGTGGATTGAGCAAGACTGAAAAAATGTCCACGAGATCAGGAGTTTCTTGGGATTAACAGGATATTGTTGCCGGTTCATGGAAAGGTTTTCTAAGTTATCGGGCCCTCTAATGAAGTTGACTAGGAAAGGTATAAGGTATGAATGGACCGAAGAATGTGAACAAAGCTTTCCAGAGTTAAAGCAGCGACTGATCACTACGCTAGTGCTGACAATCCCTTTAGAGGAAAGGAGTTTTGTAATTTATAGTGATGCGTTTCAAAAACGGCTTGGGTGTGTCTTGATGTAGCAAGGAAAGGTTATTGCCTATGCTTCTCGGTAGCTCAAAGAGTACGAGAAGAATTATCATATGCACGATTAGAAGTTGGCATTGGTGGTCTTTGTATTTAAAATTTGGAGGCACTACCTATATGGTGAAAGGTGTGAAATTTTCATAGATCATAAAAGCCTTAAGTATATTTTCACACAAAAGGAGTTGAATATGAGATAGAGAAGAAGGCTTGAACTCATAAAAGACTATGACTGCACCATCAGTTATCACCCTAGGAAAGCTAATGTGGCAGCTGATGCTTTGAATCGGAAGACGGTGGATGCATCACTTTCAGCAGTAGTTGCCCAACATCATATTAGGATGGACCTGGAGAGGTTTGACATGGAAATGGCGGAAGGGAATCACTCGACGTTTATCGCAAGTCTAGTAATCCAACCGACCTTGCAGGAAAGGATTAAAGCTACTCAGATGAAAGATGCAGAATTGGTGAAAATTGTGGAGAAAGTATGGAGTGGGCAACAAACAGATTTCAATATCTTAGATGATGGGGTTCTTAGATTTCACACCAGACTATGTGTACCTAATGACGCAGAGATAAAAAGGGCGATTTTGGAGGAGGCTCATCGCTCTATTTATATCGTACATCTAGGGAGTAAAAAGATGTATAAAGATCTGTGAGAATCCTTCTAGTGGAGAAATATTGAGGGGGAGATTGCTCGATTTGTGGAACAGTGTCTGATATGCTAGCGAGTGAAAGTAGAACATCAGAGACCAGTCGGACCACTGCAACCACTTCACATTCTTGAGTGGAAGTGGGAGCACATCTCAATAGACTTTGTCACGGGGTTACCATCAGCATTGCATAAACAAAACGCCATATGGGTAATTGTGGATTGGTTAACAAAAACTGCGCATTTTGTTTCTATCAGAGTCGGTTACTCCATGAATAGGCTAGCAGAACTTTATGTGCAGGAGATAATTAGACTCCATGGCCTGCCTGTGTCCATTGTTTTAGATCTAGATCCACGGTTCACCTCTCGGTTCTGGAAGAGTTTGAAGGAACCTTTGAGATCTCAACTTACTTTTAGTACTGTATTTCACCCAAAAATTGATGGACAGTCAGAGCGAACGATTCAGATCTTAGAGGATATGCTGAGGGCCTGTGTGCTAGATTTCAGAGGTAGCTGGATTTGGTTTTTGTCATTGGTGGAATTCGCCTACAATAACAGTTATCAGGCTAGTATCGAGATGACACCATATGAAGCGTTATATGGTTGAAGGTGCCGATCTTCAATGTATTGGGACGAGGTTAGGGAACGACAGATTTTGAGGCTAGAATTGATTCAACAAACATCTAAGAAAATCAAATTGGTCCGGCACAGAATCAAGACAACTCAGAGTCGACAGATGAGTTAAGCTAATACTCGCTGACGGGAATTAGAGTTTGATGTGGGGCCTATGATTTTCCCGAGGATAGCTTCGATGAAGGGAGTTATGAGATTTGGAAAAAAAGGTAAGCTAAGTCCTAGGTATATTGGGCCATTTGAGATACTAGAAAGAATCGGTCCAGTTGCCTATAGGTTAGCGTTATCACTAGCATTATCCAGGATCCCCGACGTATTTCATGTGTCTATGTTAAAGAAGTACATCCCAGATCCGTCACATGTAATAAGTTATGAGGCATTGGAGTTTGGAGGTACTTTATCCGCAATTAATTGATGAGTTTAATGTAACTGTTTAGGTAAGTATTCGTTTGTATGTAGATAAGTTTTGTGCAGGGTAATTAGTTGAGTGATTAATTGTAAATCTAAATGTGATGGTTTTTATGTTGAGTGGTTTTGAGAGAATTTTGGTTTGCGCTATTTGTAAACTCCCAGAGCCGTTTATGTAACCATGGTATTCCTCCACCATAAGTGAGTGTTATTAATAAAATTGGGACAAGATCACTATATAGGTGGCCACTGACTCTTCTTAGAGTTGGGTAAATAATTTAGTAATTTCCAGAGGAGGTTGTGATAAGTGTAAGTTAACACATTTCGAGGACGAAATTTTTATGAGGGGAGAATGTAGTAATTTCAAAATAAATAAATAAATAATTATTAATAATTAATTCATATTATATGTGTGTGTGTGTGTGTGTGTGTATAAGTCCCTTTAGGATACTTTCCGAAGGAAATTTTGTTTCTTGAGAATCAGAGAGATACCCCCCCCCCCGAAATTTGCCGCACTCTCTCTCTCTCTCTCTCTCACAGATGTCTCTCCGCCTCTCTCTCCTCAACTCACTTCCTCTCTCCTCAATTTTTCAATGATACGTGTGCCGATTAAAGAACAGAAAATATCCTTGGATTCCATTTCCAATCACCAACATTTTAACCGGGGTGATTTCGTCGTTAGAACGTCGTAGGCACCACTTTTGGGATAAGGTAAGGGGAATAAAATATGTCAGTTTATTTTGAAAATATTCCCAATTAAATTATAGTATTCGGTTTCAAGAATAATATATATGATTTTCTGAGTATTTAGGCTTATGGGAATGATAATTTTGAATTATTATAAATATTTTTGGGGGAATAAATTTTAATTAAATTAAATAGTAGGGTTTTGATTAGATCGGGATTTTTGGGAATAAATTCTAATTAAGTTAAACTCCAAGGATTTGATCAAATCAGATTTTTTGGGAATATTTTGGAATTAAATTAAATGGTTGGGATTTGATCATATTCATGTTTTTAAAATATATTAGGGATTAAATTTAAAAATGGGGAATTGATCATACATGCGTTATAATTAAATTTACCAATTATATATTTTGAAAATTCTACAAGCAATTAGTGAAATTATAATTATTGAATAAATTGTGTGGCATGAGATTTAATTATATTTTACTGCATAATTGAATCTAAGTATTTTTTTGGAATTATCGTGAAAATGTGATTTGGACTATTTGATGGAAATACAGGAAATGTGGTGAAAATTTGAAATGACGGCTGAATGTCGAGATTGATATGACGGCTAAGTGTCGAGTTTTGGTATGACAGTTGTATGTCGGGTTTGATGTGATGACTGTATGTCGGGGTTTGCTATGACAGCTAAATGTCAAGTTTTTATATGACATGTTTTATACTGAATTATGAAATGAGTTTATATAATAGTTTTTATTACTTAAATTGCATTATATGGTTTAAGAACCATGATGACCAAATGTGATGAGAACACGGTATCGTAGCTAGTGATTGAGATAATGCAACCACATTGTTCTAGATAGAAGTTTTGGTATTGAAAAGTCGATTTGGCCATGAAAGGAATGTGTACTCCCTTGGAGTCTAGATCAGGCTAGGTAGGCAAATCAGACTTGCATACATGAGGTTTGACTTAGCCTGATGAGCCAACCAGGGCTAGGTCCAGTCTTCAGACTGCACAACCCGATCAGGGGGGTTTATACATGATGATGTTGTATGTCCAAAAAGGGGTTTCTTCTATGCATATATGTAAATTTATGTAAATGATATTATTTACTAAAGAAATTATATTGCGAAGAAAATGTGTATTTCCAACTGTATAGGTGTGAGTCATATTATACAAATGTCATATTTGCCAAATAAAGTAAATTAAGTGAGGTGTTTGGTTTCACTAAAACTCATATTAGCCCCACACTGATAATAATTTATTCCATCTTACTGAGAAGTGTCTCACCCCATTAAATATACAAATTTTTCAGGACCTTCAGGAAACCGAGTCTAGGAGCTTCAGGGCGGGACCTAGACAAGTTAGTTGAGAGTGAGTAGTATTGGAACAATATTTTGTTTATATCTGATTGTTTTGGTTATTCGGGGTTGAAATATGTTTTTGGGGAGATGTTGACGTTGAGAGGTAGTACTTTGGTATGCATGGTTGTAAAAGTATATTTTGTTTCTGCTGTTTGTTTGTTTAAATTAATTATGTGATGGTATTACTTTGAACCCCCTGGGGTCGAAGGATATGGTGTGTGTGGTAACAGACATAGTATTTGTGATGTCATTATTATGATTATTTATGAATTAATTTCAGGAACGTTACAGTTTAACTCTTTATTTTCTATCTCTAATTGCCTACATCTCTCTCTCTCTCTCTCTCTCTCTCTCTCTCCTCTCCTTCTCTCTCTTCTGCTCTCTCTCTCCCCCCCCCCCCCCCCCAATTTTAGTATATTTCTCATCACCTTCCTTCTTTGTCTTTTCCTTCAACGATTTCTATAATTCTATTAACCCAATTTTCATAACTCTTTATAAGGGCATGCAATCGGTCGGTTCATCCAATTAACCAAATTGACCGAATTTTTTCGGTTAACCCCACCCCTTAACCAAATTGACCGAATTGAGCTCTTTAACCGAGCCATACCTGACCGAACCGAATTATCAAGTAATTCGGTTAATCAAATAAAATTAAAATTAATTATAGGAAAAAAAATTCGGGTAATTTGGGAATGACCAAATGGGAAGGGAATCTGGGAATGGCCGAATGGAACATTGGATGTTTGGAACCCTAGCCTAAAATCATATTATTTTATAATTTATATTTAATTACTAATTAATTAAAATTCGGGTAATTTGGTTAGCCAAATTCTTTTTTTCCATAACTGAACTGAAAATCGAATACCTGAATTTACCCTATTCTAAAATTGAATCAAACCTAACTACAAATTAACCGAACCGGAGCGACTAAATTCGATAGGTTAATTCAGTTAATTCGGTTAAAAACGAATTATGCTCACCCCTAATTCTTTACACCTTTGAAGGGAGCTAACATAACACCATTCACAAACAATTTATCCTCGCCCTATCTCAATCCACTCTACCATTTTAAAAGGTATTTGATTTTCTATCAAACATCTTTTTAACAAGTTTGATAGAACCCATCATCTTATCATCAACATCATTTAAAAGATGGTTGATTTTTGGTCAAACACTTACATAAAATTAATACATGTTTCTATCTCATAGTAATATCTATCCATTATGCATATATGTACAATATATATATATTTTTTCTATAGATATAAAAACTCATTTTTCCCATTGGCATTGCCATTAATTATCACATCCTCCAATGAAAAAAATATTAGATCTCAACTAGCTCTTATGTCGCAGTATATTATGACTTTCAAAAGTCATGGGACTATATAAAATAAGCTACTTACTTGAATCAATTTGCAATTAGTCAAAAACTCAAAATCATGTTCACATAAGTCACTTCGCACAATTATTTTATGCAATAACTTATATATATAGGTGAATGATCGAGTGTATTGATAATGAATGAGACTTATATATGAAGATTTTATCTATTCAATTTTTTTTTTTTTTTTTAAATCACTTAGTCATATTGAGTGATATGTGATCCATATCTTGTACGGATTACTAATAAAAAGATGATGAAGACAAATTCACTAAAAAGTAAAAATATTTGTCAAAATAGACTATTAAGTGCACTAAATAAAAACCCGCAAAAACGTGATAACATAACAAGGGTGAAAGAGAAAAAGGAAAAAAGAGAAATACCCCAAAATAAAAGGATTCATACATGACACTTACATGAATATATAATACTTATAGTGTGTGTTTGTATTGACTCTAGTAAGGAGACTTATTAGGCTTCTCTCTCTTCTTTTGATCTAAGATTTTCAGTATGAACATGTCAAATAATTGCAATGCCAATTGGTCAAATGTGATAACATAATAAGAGAATAAGATAATAAACAAAAATTAAAAAAATAGAAAAAGAAAGAAAGAAGAAGAAGAAAGAAAGAAAGGCATCAAAATAAAAGGAACCATATATATATATATATATATATATATATATATATATATATTATAGGGTCTATAGGAAGCCTCATTCGGCATGAGCCATCCAACGCAAGATAATTCATCCCCTCTTCCAAACTCCATCCCAACTCCAACCCTAAATTTTTGAACCCAAGATCTTTAATAAGTCAAATTATTGGGATGCCAAAAATTTAACCCTTTTAGCGAGAGACATTATGAGTTTAGACAAAAATTTGAATCCCTACTTGCTTGAACGGCTTACCTTAGTTAGAATTTGACCTACTTTAACTAGTTTTCATTTATACACTTTATACGTGCATATGATACCCTGTTGTATTAAAATGAGTACAATTTAATAACTTGGGACGACAAATCCTAATATCTTCTTTTGCCGTACAAAAAAAAAAAAAAATATTCGTATTTTCTTTGTTGCGGCCAATTCAAACTCAACTTAAAACTCATTTAAAAATAACGGGTGAGGTTTGAATTTAAATTTTACTTACTTAAATTTGAACAAAATTTATTCAAACTCAGGCGTCCAACTAGACACACATTCACACACACGTTCATTTTCTTGTTCCCTCTTAGCTTTCTTGTCAGACACAAGTCCTGCTAAGCTGTCATTGCTTCATACCCATCTGCATATTTGAATCATCATGTGTTAATTTAGCTTTACTTCACTGGAACCCATGCTGCCAAGCTGGTCATAGTGCATGGATCCAAATGGCGTTACTGTCAAAACAGAGTAATAGAGAAAATCAAATGAGGAAACATAGTTATGAATGTGGTGTTCACTAACAATTCAATTCAGTTGTATGGCCTTCTTACCCATACAGCTTTGGGTACGTACGTGATATGGTTCGGAATCTCGGATGACAAAGCCAAGTGGGTCCCATTTACTTGTTCGAATGTGGTTCGGGCCGATGATCATATGACGCTGTGCCGTTTACCATTGCCCTGTCTGGTTCTGGTTGGCTATACCAGTGCTGGGTGGGCCCCTTACAGGCCCAAATCAACTGCCCTAATCTCGGATTTTGACTCAGCCTGAGTCACTGCAGGGGGTGAACTCGTCATTCAAAATACGGTCCTTAATGGCAAAAAGGGCTTTTCATGTTTGCTGCACAAACAAAGTCATAAATCAGATATCAGCACATGGCTCCACCTGTCCTAATAACTTGATTCTCCAACCACCATAGCTCTTACCAGCAAAACCTCTTCACCTAAATCTCTCTGGCTAAATTTAGCACGATTGTTTCGCCTCCTCCAATAATTCCCAACCATTTCATTTTAGATTATCAGTACGCTTCAATTCCATTTGCAGACTCCCTTCTTTTGTTTTATTGGATGTCCATGGAGAAAAGAGAAAAAAACTATATGATCATCACATTCCACACCCATCTTGCACTTATTTAATTACGCAGAATATAAATCATTGCAGTGCCTCATGATCTTTTTCAGATCAACTTAGATCTACAGCTTTTAGTTCTCCCTAAATATATTCATTCCTGTACTCTTGAGATGTGTTTAGGCATCAAGGAAGAAGAAGAGGAACCATAATTCTCAGGAGATGGAAGATATCCACAACCTCAAAGTTGTCATTGGATTGGGTTCTGTAGTTGTTCCGCTTGTTCTTTCACTGATAGTTTACTTTTGCCGCAGAAGAGCAGTTAAAGGTGAGTACACAATTGAGACTGGAAGCTTAAGCTTGGCGGGTGAGGAGAGAGTTGAGGTTGGGAAAGAGGACCTGATTACCTTTTTGGGAGGGGAGGATCTCACCATCTATGACATATTGGATGCTCCAGGGGAAGTCATTGGCAAATCCAGTTATGGAACTCTGTACAGGGCCTGTTTGGACAGGAGCAATTTTTCTTCTCTGAGGCTGCTTCGTTTCTTGAGGCCAGCATGCAGTGGAAGAATGAAGGAAGTGGTTTCTGTAATTCAGCTGCTGGGACAGATAAGGCATCACAATTTGGTTCCCCTTCAAGCATTTTATGCAGGGCCTAAGGGGGAGAAGCTCCTGGTTTTTCCATTTTTCGGATACGGGACTCTGGCACAGTTCGTCAGAGGTAAATTGCTTTAGCTTTGTTCATCTTTTTCAGTCTGCGGCATTTTTCTCCTGTTTGGGTTGCTAGGAATTCAAAGAAAAAAAAAAGAAAATTTTTCTTCAGTTTCTCAGTACCCAGATTGAGATTTTTGGTTTTTTTCTTTCTCAATTAATGGTTAGATGAACTGGGTTCTGGTTTTTGTGGCTGAAATTGATATTATGACAGAAGGGAATATTAATTGACACAAGATGGTAATACCCTTTTTGACAATTTTGCTTTTTGGGTTTATTTTTTCGGAGATTTTATATAATAATTCATAATTTTTTCCTTCTCTGGGTCTTGTTTGAAACATTCTTGTCATTATCTGGTTTGATATCTGCAGTCGAACTCTTACATAATTGTTTTGGCTTCTTTCGGCTTGCACAGGACATCTCCTGTGTTCCTTAGCAGCATCTAGGTTGAATGTTCTTGTTCAAATAATGTTTCTATTCATGGTGTCTGAACTGTTATATTACTCGGCCTCTACTAGGCGTTTCCAACTTTTTCTTCGTTGTAATTTTTAATTTCCTTCGTCTGCATTATTTTAGATCTTCCCCTTCTCACATAGGAAAGTCATTCAGATCTCTCCCTGCTTAATTTATTAACTGCTGGCGTCCACCAGTTCTTCCACTGCCAAATTTTCCGTCTTCCTCCGTAAAGAATGACTTCCGTCTGTCCACTTTATGTTTCTCTCTTTCCTCAATCAGAAGTAATGAGCATTCCAACTTACCAAATGGTCAAAAAACTCTTTAGAGTTTTTGAGTTAAATCCTACTTCATCCTCTTTTTCAATTAACAATACACACATTTTTCATATGGGCAGAAGGAAAAGGTGAGTCTCACAACTGGGACATCATCTATAGGATCTCCATCGGTATTGCCAGAGGCATGGATCACCTTCACACAGGATTGAACAGGCCCATAATCCACGGAAACCTCAAGTCAAAAAATGTACTATTGGATCGCGACTTTGAACCTTATGTCTCGGACTTTGGCCTACATCTCCTCTTGAACCCAACAGCAGCCCAAGAAATGCTTGAATCATCAGCAGCCCAGGGCTACAAGGCTCCTGAACTGATCAAAATGAAGGATGCGAGCGAAGAGACCGATATCTACAGCCTCGGTGTAGTACTGCTAGAATTGCTGACAGGGAAGGAAGCCATAAGTGAGCATCCCTCCCCAGTTCCGGATTTCTACTTGCCAAACACTATGAGAAATGCAATCCTTAATCATAGAATTACAGAACTGTTTCATCCAGAGATACTCCTTACGCCAAGGAACAGTCAGAGTCCAGTCACCGAAGAGCACATTCTCAAGTTTTTCAGGCTCGCAATGGCCTGCTGCTCTCCTTCACCGTCTCTTAGACCTGATATCAAGCAAGTTCTCAGGAGGCTTGAAGAAATTGGAAGATAAGAAGTCTGGATTTTTGCAGAAAACCAAAGTTGGGACTGATGGTAATGATTTTTGCTGCTGATTTGTGACACACCAATGGTCTCCAATCATTGTGGTTGGTGATCAGGGCCCAGATGATGATCATGAAGGGGACATTGACATAATATTTGGGTATTCCATGGAAACAAAAGTTTGACAATTGAAGCCACTAGACAGATTATAGAATTGGTGAAATGCACAGACCTTAACAAGGAAAGTTGAACATTTCAACCACAACCAACAAGGATTGTGGATTTGCTGATTGTGTTTTCAGGTTAGTTTATTTGAGAATATCAGCAATACAAGATTGTGGATTTGATGGGTTGCTGACTTTGATGTGGGTAGGTTAATTTGGGCGTGAATATGTATACCATGGTGGGAAAAAACCAATTACCAACAGTTCTTTTCTTTCTGCATAGAACCTTTTGAAATAATTCTAGGGAACCTTCTTCTTATGGGAGCAGACAAAACAACAACAATGAAAAAACAAAACCAGTCACCAGACTCAACACAGCCAAAATAAAGAAAATAACAAAGCATAAAATCTCAAGACACTGCAGCTGCTTTCATTTAAACAAAATAGAGAAAGTGAATTAAGAACATTGCTCTCTCTCTCCCTCATAGATAGCTGGCATGAGAAGGGGGGGGGGGGGTGGGTCGGTGGTAGTTGGTCCTATTATGACAGCAGATTTTGTTTTTTAATGAACTTATTTGGAAGCTAGAAGACTCATTTGAGAGTTGAGGCCATATAATAATAATGTTAAAAATAAATTCCCAACTGTCAGCATCAGGACTGCGACGAATCCTTTTATTAATTATGAGTAGGTGCTAGTCTATTAGCACACTCTTTGAAAAGTTTGGAACTGCAAAATGCAAATCTGCAGCTGATTAATTTATTAGCTTCATCTGTCTGAAATGGAATAAACATAGATTGTGTGCTTGAGGATGGATTTCAAGATTTGTAAGTTGAATTTGTGCGATCTTAAACATAAGGTTCTGTTTGAAAATATGAATTTCAAACATTAGAATTTTGAATTTGTATGAATTTGGGCACGATTCTATGTGATTTTGAACAGTATTTTGTACAAACTCACATATCTAAATTTCTTAAGCTCTCAAACATATAGCAATATAATTTTTGTTGTATATAATTGATGCAAATTTAAATTTAAGGCCTGAACTCTGATTTTCCAAACATATGAATCATACTTTTATATATACCACTGTGACTAAGTAAGTCTCGGCATAATTGTGCTTGAGGACAAGTAAAAGCAAGATTGATACGAAGCAACTTTTCTCATAGCTTTCATTATGGAAAGTTAAAAACTGATTCACTTTTGTCTGTCATGCGTTCTTCTCTTGTCTTCCAAGCTTTCTCCATTAGAAACGAATCAAGGCTTCTCATGTTGGGGCAAACATTGCCTATGGTAGGATACTAGAATGAAAAAAAAAAAAAAGGAAACATATGCAAGAGAGAGAAAAGAAAAGAAAAGAAATGTAGTGTTTGGAAACATGGATTTTGGATCTTGAATTTGGTTTTGAGTGGATTTAGATAAATTTTAAAATAATTTTATATTTATAACTTCAAACATAAGACTTCTTCAAACATTGGGAAAGTGATTTTACTTTTCTTTCTTGTTATTTCTTATATTGAAAGAAATGGAGCGAATTAAAAAGATAGTTACCCATATTAGTGGGTTGGTTTCTCTTTCTTTCTTTTTTTTTTTTTTTTTTTTTTTTGCTGCTCACTTGCATGCCTTCCACTATTGGATGAATTGATTTATATTCCAAAAAAGTATAAAAAATCTGTCTTTTGTATTCTACCCCCTTTTTCTTTAACCGTCTGTTCCCCCCCCCCCCCCCCCTTTTTTTTTTTTTTTTCCATATACAACAAAAACTTAACTTTGCTATATAGTTTTTTCATCCCCTAGACTCAAGCTAACCTCCCTTATTTACAGGATGTTACAAATTTCAAATGCCTCAAATCTCTCTTGGTTGTTTACAATGACAGCTCACGCCAACACTCCCCCTCAAGTTGATGCATAGAGGTCTCGCATGCCCAACTTGTCAAGTGAGTTGTAGAAGTCCTTGCTAGATACAACTTTTGTAAGGATGTCTGCCAATTGATGTTCAGATTTTAAAAACGGAAACCTAATTGTTTTTGCTTCAAGATTCTCTTTGATGAAGTGTCGATCTACGTCCACATGTTTAGTACGATCATATTGAATAGGATTGTGAGAAATGACAATTAGAGCTTTATTGTCACACAAGAGATCCATCTCGAAAGAAAGGGCGAACTCGATTTCAGTGAGTAGCTTTCTTAGCCAAAGGAGTTCACAAAGACCCTTAGCCATTCCCCTAAACTCAGCTTCAGCACTTGACAAGGCTACCACTTTTTGTTTCTTGCTTCTCCAGGTTACAAGATTTCCTCCAACAAATGTAAAATATCTTGAGGTGGACTTTTTGTCAATGATATTACCTGCCCAATCTGCATCCGTATACCCATAAACCATCTGGTGACTGTTATGTTTTGAGAACATAAGCCCCTTGCTCGGGGATGACTTCAAGTATCGAAGTATTCGAATCACTACTTCCATATGACTCTTACTTGGATTATGCATAAATTGACTTACGACACTTATAGCATAGACAATATTTGGGCGAGTATGGGAGAGATAAATAAGTTTACCAACTAACCTTTGGTATCTTCCCTTATCTGTTGGTACTTGGTATGGGTATTCTCCAAGCTTGTGATTATGAACCATGGGGTGTCTGCAGGCCTACACTCCAACATCCCAACTTCGGTTAGCAAATCTAATATGTAACGACTTGCTTATCTTATCATATAATAAAATATATTTAATAATAAAGTCAACCCGAACCTGTGGGTAACAGGGACATATCTGACATTCACAGCGGAAACCTAAGCGGCAGTAAATGTAAATCACAACTCTAAACCATAAAATACATAATTTCATAGTTAACTACATTCCCAAAACACTGAGTTTATATACAATCTCTAAACACAAAAATATATACATATCTAGGAACCTTCTATGTAAGTTTCGTGTCCCTAAATCAAAACTTACCTTCCTAGCGGGGTAGTAACAACTGACTCAGCGGCGGCCTCAATCCAACGGTCTTTCTGGGTTTCCTGAAAATTATTTAAGTTTGAGGGGTGAGACACTTCTCAGTAAGGGAAAATAAACTAAATACAGCTGTGTGGAAACATGAATATTTAGTACTATAATACATATATAGTACATTTCATATGTTGAAAAACATACGTGATAACATATCTTAATAATCATAACTTTCATAATTTCTAATAATTTTTATTGATCAGGGAATGTCTGATATAACTGATAATACTGAAATTTACCCATAATGTATGGCTAGCTGATGTCATGTATTACCCCCCATGACAGGTTGTGCAACCCGAAGGTGGGACCTGACAATAGCTAGACGACCACTGCCGAGTCAAAAATATCTGTAAGTATGATAGGCCCGCCGCACCCTGGTCCGGATTGCCAGGTGGATGTCTACAACTTTACACTGAAATTTACATCGATATCCATCTCCCACCCTTTTGTGGGGCGGTAGCACAAGTCTAAACATAGTAATCTGATCTATATAGCTACGGTATCGTGCTCCTATAACTGAACTAAACTATCATCCGAATTCTGATAACATATAATACATGATAATATACTTGTCTAACATAAATAGATTGATAGAATTTTTTGAAATAACATACATACATATGGCATTGCGCCAGTTTCTTTCACATCTGCGGTCTTGCACTGAACATTCATAAATACGGCCTTACGCCGAAATCATAAGTATAACATGGCCTTGCGCCGACTATCAATCACGGCCTTGCGCCAAACATTTCATACATATCATTCTGAATAAATAATTCATTTATCATGTATTTAGAAACCATAATGTACTGCATTATTGCATGATTTCTGAAAACATACTTCATTCATAAAAATTGTCATATCATAGTGCTTTCCACGTAAAATAATATTCATGTCACACATTGATGTATAAAACCATACATTATATTCTAAAATCATAATTTCTGGCATTTCATACGTATATATACATTTCAACATAATAGCAATATTTTCTCAAATATGCATTTTCTCCATAATATACAAATATAATACATGCTTTCCTGAAAATTAATTTGTTGATAAATAATAATGATTTGCATGGAAAATAACTACTTTAGTTTATTCTCTTACCTAATTCTTGAGAAGAAACCCCCTAAAATACACTCGTCCTACACTCGCAGGGTTCCCCATTCAACACCCTGAAAATAACAACTCTAAGAACTAAACTTTAGTATTTTTCCGTGAATAACATTTCCTATAACTATGAGAAGACCAAATTTTGCATAAAAAGTCTTAACTTAACCCAGGGATGAATTCCAACTTTGCCCCACCAACGATTCGCTCCAACAGACTTGGAGAGAACTTCCCCAAGAGCATCGTGGTGGTCTCAGATTGTCGATCCGGCGACTAACGGGGCTAAAATCAAAAAGAGAGAAAAGGGAGGAACCATAGAGGAGAGAGAGAAAGAACTTTTGGTGAATTTTCTACGTAAAAATCCAAGGTTTAGGCTAGTTATACTATGAGCCTTGTCAACGAGCCACATCACCTCAACGATGAGGTCAAGAGAAAATTCGTCGACGAACTCTCCCCTTCGTCGATGAAATTCAGAGTCGCCTAAAACATCCTCTTAGTATCTTCTCGTCGACGAATGCGAAGCATTCATCGACGAAGTCTGCTGCCTCCTTCTGTTGCTATTTCCATTTTTCTCTCTCTCTATTATTATTTAAATACTATTATTCTTTGGGTCATTACATAATATGTATTTCCTTTGGGAGAGAAATATGTCTTGCATAGACCTGGCAACTTCAATTCCTAATAAATACTTAGTCCTCCCAAATTTTTCATCTCAAATTCAATTGCTAATTGCTTTTAAAGCAGAGAGATTTCGTCTTCGTCATCTCCTGTAATAATAATGTCATCTACATAGACTATCAAAGCAATTACCTTGCCCAACTAATGCTTTAAGAACAAAGTATGGTCAGAGTTACTTTGTTGGAAGCCATATTTCTTCATTGCCAAGCTAAACCTTCCAAACCATGCTCGTGGTGATTGCTTCAGTCTGTACAATGCTCGCTGCAATTTGCACACCACTCCATTCTTTGAAGATGATGTATAACTAGGAGGAACATCCATATAAACCTCTTATTGGAGATCACTGTTAAGAAAAGCATTCTTTACATCAAATTGATGTAAAGGCCAATCAAGATTTGCAGCAAGAGACAATAATACCCTAATAATATTTAGCTTGGCTACATGTGAGAAAGTCTCCTAATAATCGACACCATATGTCTGCATATATCCCTTCGCTACCAGTCGTGCTTTGTACCGTTCAATAGATCCATCTGCTTTGTGTTTAATGGAGAACACCCATTTGCACCCCACAGTTTGTTTTCCTTCAGGTAATGGAATAAGAGTCCATGTATCATTTTTTAGTAGTGCCTCCATTTCTTCCTCAGTAGCTCGGGTCCATCTTAAATTTTCCAATGCCTCATGAACACTGGTAGGAATTTGACATATGGAGAGTTCTCGTGCAAATTTCTTAAGAGGTTCAAAGAGTTCCTTGGTGGATACATAGTTAGCAATTGGATACCTCGACCTTCATTCTTCAATATCTGGAGAGTATCTATTAGGTGGCTTGCCACGATTGTACCTATGAGGTAAGACATAACCCATAGAAGCATCTATATCATCGGCATGTAAGAGTGTAATAACATTACGTACCTTAGAAGTATTCTCAGGAGATGATTCAGCTGGCACTTCAGAGGGAGGGGATATAGGTTCAGTCTTAGATGTTGCATGCTCTGCAGTAGGATATATCTCAGCTTCACAGTTCACAATGGCTAAGGTATCATTTGGCCCATCCTGCCCCTCATGTTCACGTGGCCCCTCATTTGGCGCCAACCAATCAAACTCATTTGGCACCTCATGTTGGAACCAATTCAACTCTTCATTATGTATCTCCCCCTAAAAAGGAGAAGTAGGTTCCGAAGAGGAAAAAAGCATATCAACCTCCAAGAATTGGACTTCCATAGTCATATAGAGTCTATGGGTGGTAGGATCATAACACCGCTACCCTTTTTGATGGACGCCATAGCCCACAAACAAACACCGACATGCACCCGAATCAAGTTTAGTGCGCTGGTTCTTGTGGAGATACACATAGACAACACATCGAAATACGCGAGGAGGAAGCACCAGTGTGGTAGGTAGTGACACATAAGTAGAAAGACATTGGAGTGGTGTCTTAAAGGATAAGACCTTGGAAAGCATTCGGTTGAGAAGATGGATAGTAGTTGAGACGACATCGGTACAAAAACGTTTGGGCATATGAGCACCGAGAACAGAGCACGGGTAGTCTTAAGAACATGTCTATTCTTCATCTCGACAACACCATTCTGTTGAGGTGTTTGTGAGCATAAAGTTTCATGAATTAAACCATGTTTAGTAAGATACCCTTTAAGGTGCTTATTGACATATTCACCACCATTATCAAAGTAGAGAACCTTCATGGTGGCGCTGTACTGAGTACCAACCATAGCATGGAATGTTTCAAGAACAATGAGAACCTCATCTTTGTGTTTCATCAGCTAGAGCCATGTCATACGAGTACAATCATCCACAAAAATCACAAACCAACGAAAACCAGACATATTAGTAACAGGTTAGGGCCCCCATACATCAGAGTGAATTAATGTAAATGGAGTCTCACTTTTATTCATGCTTAAAGGATAAGTAGCCCGATGGCTCTTAGCCAAAATACAAGTGTCACATTTCAAATCAGGAGTCTGTAAATGCTTAAACAAATCAGGAAAAAAACATGCTTCAAATAAGGAAAAGATGGGTGTCCCAAGCGTTGATGCCACAACAAAAGTAGTGTCTCTTTATCGGCATACGAATGGTTCAAGTGATTAGCCTGGTCGATAATGATGTCTTCCACATAATATAATCCCCCCTTTTAGTACCATGTCTAATTATCTCCTTGGTGAAAATATCCTGAATAAGACATAAATTGGGATAAATAAGCACAACACACCCAAGGTCTGTAGTAAGCTGACTTACAAACAACAATTTATGGGATAAATACGGAACAAGTAAGGTATTTGATAAATGCAGGGATGGAGATAAAGTCACAGAACCAGTGCTAGTGACTGGTGAGATAACACCATTTGCATTGGCTATGCTGGTGCATTGTAGAAGAGAGGTACGAGAGAAGTCTGCGGCAGCAAAAGTCATATGGTCAGTGGCCCCCGAGTCAATAAGCCATACATTACAGTCTGCAGCTAGTTGTATAAGGGAGAGATGAGGCTCTGCAGCAGCAACAACAGTTGTGCCTGAATTTCCATTGGTTCCAGTTCCAGCAGGCTTTGTAGCAGCAACAACAGCTGTGCCTGAATTTCCATTGGTACCGGTTCCAGTAGGATGTTTACGGGCTTGAAGGTCATGCCACCAACCAGGGTACCCATGCAATTTAAAATAGGTTTCACGTGTGTGCTTTTAGTTTCCACAATGAGAGCATTTTTTCGTATCAGTGGAATTTCAGGGCTTGGAAGATTTACCAGGGGCAGAGGTGCTTAAAGTAAGTGTTTTTGAGGCCGAGACAGCCCCCTGGAGCCCATCGGGGTCATGGGTGGTCATAACCTGCTATCGGATAGCCTCCCGTCTAACATGCGCATATGCTTGTTCAACAGTAGGAAATGGTTTCATCTGCAAAACATCAGCTCGTATTTTGTCTAGCCAATCATAAAGACCATCCAGAAACACATAAACACAGTCTTCCTAGATGATCCGATTATAGTGCTGAATATCAAGAGAGCATTTCATAGGATTTGGCTGGCGGAAATCAATTTCACGCCATAAACCCTACAACTCAGTATAATATTTTTCCAATGAGCCAGCGGCTTGCTTCAACCATGTTACACGGCGTCAAAGATTATAGACTTGTGATGTATCACTTCCATCAAAGAAGGTAGTGGCAATGGAATCCCAAACTGCCTTTGCTGTAGGAAACCAAATAAAATTGCCAATCAAGGATGAATCCATGGAAGAATTAACCAACCTTTAAAAATGGCGTTATCAGTGTGCCACTTGCAAAAGGAGGGATCAATTGATAGCGGTTGGGGATCCGAAAAGTCACCATTAATGTACCCCAATTTATCCTTGCCAAAGATATACATCTCGACAACCTAGGACCACAGTGCATAGTTGGAACCATCCAACTTAATGCTGATCTGAGCAGCAAATGTTTCAGTGGTGATGGTCGGGGTCTGAGTGCTGTTCAAAACCTTAGTCATCCTTGTAGTCAATTCAAGGATAGAATCAGAAAGATTGGACGTGTCGCCAGAAGAGTTCGGATCATCAGAGTCCGCCATGAACAGAGATATGGTTAGGGTGCAATACAGGAAGCCAGAACTCGTTTGGCTCTGATAACATGTAAAAAATCTGTCTTTTGTATTCTGCCCCCTTTTTCTTCAACCGTCTTCTCCCCCCCCCCCCCCCCCCTCCTTTTTTTTTTTTTTTTTTTTCATATACAACAAAAACTTAACTTTGCTATATAGTTTTTTCATCCCCTAAACTCAAGCTAACCTCCCTTATTTACAGGACGTTACAAATTTTAAATGCCTCAAATTTCTCTTGGTTGTTTACAATGGCAGCTTATGCCAACAAAAAGATCATTTCTATCAACTTTTTAATTAGTTTTTTATAGCACCTTGTTAAAAAGAAAATCTTCTGCTGCATTATTTTTTTTCCACCCATTTCCCTTTCTCTAGCTCCCCTTTTCTTCTTGCCAAACAGGGCAATATGTCTGCTCATAACTATTACGACCTCCTTTGGCAATAATGCAATGGCTTACTTGGAGTTTCAAACTGTTAGGCCTCAATAAAAATAAAATAAAATAAAATAATAATAGCTGCCTAAAAAAGTAAAGGTACTGCTGAGTACCTCTTTTCAAATTCATGCAAAAGGATCCTAAGCAAACTCACTAGAAAAGGTGACAGTCCAATTTTTTTTACAGGTTTTGGGCTTCTTTTGATTAGCCAATTTCTTGCTTCTAAAGGAAAGTAACAGAGACCTTATGATTAATTTTGTGAGTAAAGAGACAATGACATTCTCTGCCTAAATGATGGCTCCTTTTTTTTTTTTTCAATAAGATTAGGAGATTGTACCCGAAAAATAATAATAATTAGCGAAAAACATACCCCAAATTGCTTTTTCACCTTTTTTTCTCTTATCTAAACTAGTACTGTGTAGGTGCACGTGATACCATATCTTATTGGACATTTTAAATTTTTTATGTGATTGAAATCTAAAAAGGTATGCACTTCAAAATTTTTGTTCTAGTGGACATATACATTTCACTGTCATTCTACATAAGAATAATGTATGATAAAAATTATTATTTCCATATTATTTAAGAAGCATATTCAAGTTCAGAAGTATAAAGATATGTTAGAATTTGCAACTTCATCTTTATTTGATGCAATTTTCATATATCAAAAGTTATATGCGCTTAACAAAGGATATACACATTTGTATTCCCTTTGAATAAAGAATTGCTCCACCTATTGAGCATTCAGTTCTTGACAGATCTTTAGTTAAGAATTCTTTCATGCAGTCCTACCTTTCCCCACTACCATACCATTCCTGTTGAGGAAGACTTGGCAACAAACCTTCTGTTTGAAAAGTGGGAACTTCTTAAAGGCACAATAATTTGAGGAAAGAGTAATTCTATTAATGCCCCAACTTGACCAAATTGCCCCTCAATTCTTTTCTCAACCACCTCAATTCTTTTAGTTCAACTACTTTTCTGATGATTCTGTTGGACTCCAAAACACAACTGAGCCTCTATTTCTTCTTCATTGTATACCACTACAAAGTTATTGACACGGTGACTCAGGGTTTTTTCCAAAATTTTGACCAAATAACACATATGCCTAAAATGGATGCAAAATATGGGAAAGCACACAAAAGAATTCAAGCAGGCACAACAAAAAACTAGACTAAATCATATAAAGAAAGATGAAGCTTCTATCATAACCCTAGGTAAATTTATCACTTATAGGCTTTCGCCAAAGCTCTATCCTAAAGGAGGAAACTAGAGTTTTTTTTTTTTCAATAGGTTCCCAACATGTCTCCTATCCTTACCTAATGAGTTTGGATAAAGTAAACACTAAGCGAAATGGTTCACATGCCCCCAAAGACCTTGTCTCATGAGAGCTAACGGTATTGTGTTCCTTTCTATTCCTAAAAGGTAAAGCCCAAGTAGGAGGTTTGTGAAAATGTGTGCGCTCACATAAATTTTAAAAGTATATCCCCTTAACCCCCACATATCAACAGACCCTACACATGTTTATCCATCCATTCCATACATACAAGACTTAATCATATAATTAAGAATTTTATACAAGAAAAATATTCACAAAAAAACACAACAATTCATATTTACGAACAAAACATCATGGAACAAACAAAAAACCATTAAATTCATATTTGGGATAATTCAAAACTAATTGATGGTTCGACTCTTTATGTCCCCAGCGAAGTCACCAAGCTATCGCAGCGTCTCGGAAAAAAGTCTGAAATGGTGAGGGATAGTAGATATTTAAATTTGAATGGAGTTGTTACTAACCTATTATTTACCTTCGTACAATTAATACACCTATTTACTACTCATTGATTGGTCTCTAGACGATTCTTAGGCCAAGGAACCAATTGTCTTAGTTTGCTTTACTGGAATTGAGATCAGGAGTACAGTTATGCGAGGGAAAGGTATCAGCGCCCCCTACACACCCGTTCTATGAACAGTACATAATTAATTATGAATTAATCCTAAATTGAGTTTGGTGGCTTTTAATTAACTCTTTTAAAATATAAATAAATAAATAAATAAAAGTAAACTAATAAGCAAATAAAAAAATCAAAAGGAAAATGAAAATTAAAGCGTGATTTAGGAATGTTTAATAAGACCTCCAAACAAGAGGATTTTGCTAGATAAACCTCTCTTAGAGCTAATACAAGTGAGGTCTAAAATACATTTTTACCCTTTTTAAAATCATCAAGACACAACCACATAGAAAATCAAATGAAATCATAAAATTTTGAGCGAAAATGACTTTAAAAAAACATTCCCATATTTTTTTAGAAATTTTTCAAAAATTTTCCACAATTTTCTAAAATTTTATGGGATTTTCTTAAAAATATTTTGCCTCATTTTTTGGTATTTTATTTTCCATTTTTTAAAAAAAAAATTCTGAATCAAAATAACTCAAAATATTTTTCCTAACTTTCTCCTTATTCAAAACTAATTTAATGGCTAAAATCTCTGTGTCCCCAGTAGAGTCACCAAGTTGTTGCAATGTCCTAGAGAAAGGTCTGGAATGGCGAGGGTTAATAGATATTGAAATTTGAATGGAGTCGCCACTAACTTATTATTTACCTTGGTACAGTTAGAACACCTATTTACTACTCATTAAGTGGTCTCTATACTATTCTTAAGCCAAAGAACCAGTGGTCTCAGTCTACTTTACCATAATTGGGATCGGGAGTTCAGTTATGCGAAGGAAAGGTATCAGCACCCCTTGCATGTCCATCCTACGAACGATACCTATTTAGTCATAAATTATCCCTAAATTGAAGATAATGGTCTTTAATTAACTACTTTGAAATAAACAAATAAACAAATAAGAAATAAATAAATAAGGAATATTTAAATAGAAAATAAAAATCACTATGCGATTAGGAATGTCTAATAAGATCTTCAAACGAGAAGATCTTGTTAGATACACCTCCCTTTCCCCCCCCCCCCTCCCCCCCCGAGCTAATACATGTGAGATCTAAAATATTTGTTTACCCTTTTTGAAATCATTGGGACGCACCCATACAAAAATAAGTAAAATCATCAAAAAGTATTTTTAAAAACATTCCCAACTTTTTCAAAATCTTTTGTACAAATTTTTTGAAAATTTTCCACATTTTTGTAAAATTTCTGGGACTTTTAAAAAAAAAAAAAGATTTTTCCTCATTTTTTTTGGTTTCTTATTTTCCTTTTTTTTTTTTAAAAAAAATCTGAGTCAAAATAACTCAAATATTTTTCTTTACCTCAAATATATATATTTCCAAATTCTTCTTGATTTTTTTTCTTTTTTTTTAATGATTTTTCATTATTTTTCTCCAATTTAAAAAAAAATTAAAAATTAAATAAATAAAATCTCATCAAACACTACAGGGAAAAAAAATGAAAGAGAAATAATGTACTTATCAATTGGGCTTTCTTCAATTTGACCATAAAACTATAGGCTTTTTTGTAGATTCTAATACTTCCGAGGCACGAAACTGACGTTGAAAAAGTTTCAAATGAAAATTAGACCATCTAGAATGATTCCTGCATAGCTTATCAAAATTTCAGTTAAATCGGACAATAAGACATCATCCGATCGTCTAGATCAAATTGACTACGCAGACACCTCCAATCCTAAACCTGCTGCTATAAAGGGACTATTGTCCAAGCCATGAAAACCAATGTTGTAAAGTTTCAAATGATTATCTGACCGTTCAGAATAAAGATGAATAAGTCATGAACAACCAGTCAAAATTTTAGTTTAATCGAACGAGAAATTACAATTTGATTGTCTAGATCAATCTAACATGCACAGGCACCTCCAATTCCGAATTTTCAGCAAAAATAATTTTTTTTCTCCTTCACTCTTTCTTAGCACGAAACTCTCTCTCTCTCTCTCTCTCTCTCTCTCTCTCTCTCTCTCTCTCTCTCCTCTATCTTCTTGCGTTGTGTCCTTTAACCCTTAGAAAGCCTCTATTTATAGGTTTGGAGGTTCAATCGACTTTTTAATTTGATTTGATCAATCAACTTAACACAAATTAATAATTTGATCAATCATGCCAATCAATTTTATATTTGATTTTTTTCACATTTCACATATGTTTATTCTGTGTATTTTTCCTTGTAGGTTTACATTGGATGCTTGAAGATGTTGACCCACATTTTTTCTTTTTTTATTGTATTTTTTTATTTTCCAATGTAAAATATATTTTTTTTCCTTTTTCTATATTTCTCTTTTTTTTGTCTGTATTTTTATATGAAATAAAAAAGAATAACTCCATTTTTTTTTTTTTTATTGTATAAGACCCCGAACAATTTTGGGTGGGTGTGGGAAAGGGGAAGGCAAACCTGCCTTGTTTGCCTTTGGAAATAGTCATAAAAGAGGCTCCCTGTTGGGCTCAATTGCTGCCTCCAACTCAAAGTTGGGCTGACTTTTCAATAATCAAGCCCATTATTGACCTTTTAAACAAATAAAACTGGCCCAAGGTGGACTCATATTGTCTTTTGATTACAAAATTGGCCCAAAATTGGCTTCATTTGCCTTAACATGTGAACTAACATTTGAATCTGTCTCTTGTGTGGGAGGTGAGAAGAAAGCCCAACAACAACAGTCCAAGAAAGAAGAGCACTTTCATTTTATATTTTCCTTGAAAATTGTGCTTCTAAATACTCCTGTATGAATGAAAGACAATGCGTACAAAATAACATAATTAATAAAAGTTTATTTCATCACCAAGAGAAACGAGAGACCCGATTAGGTGAAGACCGTAAATGACTAAGAACAAAAATTAAAGAGTTAAAACTCCTGAAGTTTTGTTATATAATGATCGGACAAAATGGAATGTCAACACATGCAAAAAATAAAAATAAAAAAAAAATGTAGGGCTTTAAGAGAGTCCGATTCAAGAATAACTCGTCGGCAATTCATATGCCATGCAAAACTAAAGTCTATGTCATACATTAGTACAAATATATATATATATATATATATATATACATAACACATACGTACATATATAACTATGAAGTGTGGGGGAGTATGGTATGGATTATTTGTTGGGAGAAAGTAGTTGAGGGAGGTGAAACTGGGGGGTGTAATTGAAGGAAGATTTGCGGGAGTCATATTCGTCCTCCTCCTCTGCTGGCTCATTCAGAAATGCCCAACTGCTTCTCGTCCACCTGCACCATTGACACATTATTAATTTGCACACCAACATTAATCTCCATGAAAATGCACTAATATTTATACCTTCTTTAGAGCTCGAAAAATATTAACAAAATAAAAGAAGAATATTAAGGAATTCACACTTCTATATTTGATTGTTAAATAAAGCAAAATAAAAATAAAAATATATATATACTAAATCTGTGAACAAAATTTTAATTTTGTACATAATTAATATTTAGTTTCTCTAAACTTTTAATCATATTAAGTGTTGTTGACAACTCGGAAAATTTTTGAGAAAGGAAAGGAAAGGAAAATATGAAGAAATCCACTTTTTCATATTTAGTTATCATAAAAAGTAAAAAAAAAAAAAAACCAAATTAATTAATAAAAATATAATTTTACACACCATTTATATTTAATTTTTCATAACTTTTAACTATATTAAAACAGATTTCCATTTTTAGTAGTATTTGGTATTGAAGAAAAATATAATGGAAAATGAATTTCCTTCTTATTTTCCTTTCCTTTTCTTTGCCCAACCAAAAGGAAAATATAAGGAAAAATGAGTTTTCTCCTTTTTTTCCATTACTTTTCTTCTCCAAACAAAATCTTTGATCCTTGGAACTTAAAAATTTTTAAGGAAAAGAAAGGAAAATACCAAGAAATCCATATTTTCATGTTTGATTATTAAGGAAATTAAGTGAGAAAGAAAATAAACCATATATCAAATTTATAAATAAAATTTTGATTATACACACTACTAATATTTAGTTTTTCTTAATTTTTAGTCATATTAAAATAATATTTTATTTTGAATAGAATTTAATAGGTAAAGAAGATATAAAGAGAAAATGAGTTTTCTTCCTTATTTTTCTTTTCTTTCCTTTCATTTTTCCAAATAAAATCTCTAATCCAAACAAACCCTTAGGATCCGTTTGGGCCAAGGGTTTTGGTGGGGAAAGAAAAGGAAAATGAGAATGAAGGAAACTCATTTTCCATTGTATTTTTATCTCTACATTAAATACTACTAAAAATAAAAGTTTATTCGAATATGATTAAAAATTAAGAAAAAAATAAATGTTAACTGTGTATAAAATCAAATTTTTGTTCATTATTGATTTCGTATATTTTAAATTTTTTTTTTTTTTACTTTCCTTGATAATCAAATATGAGAAATTGGATTTCTTTATATTTTCCCTTTCTTTCCTTCATATTTTCGAAGTTCCAAATGGTGCCTTAAGAATAAAGAAAAATGTCTCAAATTCCAAAAGATTGTCCCTATGGTAATTAAATTAGGGACTTTTTTCTATAGTAGATGTCAGGGTTAGAATTTTAAGCACGTAACATAGTTTTAACTTCAACGTGGCCTTAGATCAATGGTAAAATTGTTTCTCAATAATTAAACTGTAAGAAATTGATCAAAAATTTAAGTTCAATGAAATAATCTATCTACATAAAAGTAGAAGTAAAGGCTATAGACATGTTAACTCTTTGATTTCTTATGAGCATCTTAATAATTAGAGTTTGAAACTTAATTTATATTGAAGGTCTCACAAAGAAATGAAATCTAGTGGACTAAAAAATGTATGCAGTGAATTTATCATACCAATCATTAGATTTGCAAGCTTTTTCGACATCGACCGTGTACTCAGCACCATGGAGTATGAACCGAGGTGAATTCGGACAAGATGGAACCTTCTCAACTATGCTTGCTTCCTGTACAATTTGTAAAAAATTAAGGCATGCTCGATTGTGAAAACACAAATTAAATTTTTGAATTGTCATATATATAGAAAATAATAAGTGCGTGTTTAGGTGGATTTAGATAAATTTCAATACATATTTATATTACATCTTACGCAAATCTAATACAACTCGAAATTCAAGACCTTTTCGAACATATGATAAACATATATTTTTTAAATTCTCTTTATACATAATTTCATAATATTTTTAAATATTAAATATTAAAATATTTTTTCACAATAATCCGATAACAATGTTTTCTATTTTAATAATAACACAGACACACACACATATATAGGGGTGTGAAAATGGTCAGTTCAGCCTCAGTTAATTAACTGAATTTTTTGGTCAACACGAATTCCTAATTGAACCGACCGAATTAGTTTTTATAATTGAATCAAAATCTAACTGAACCAACTTTTTGGGTAATTCGGTTAACTAAATTTGACTGAATAAATTTAAAATTAATTAAAAAAATAAAATATGATTGCAAATTTTGTTTTTAGTTTACCAATTCTAACTTAATTAATAAAAGAATTTATTGATAAAAGGGATATTTGAAGATTAAACATTTAAGATTTAACATATATAATATATTAATACTACTAATTTATATTTAATTATTAATTAATTAGTAATTTGGGTAATTCAATTAACCGAATTAAAGATTCCCTATACTCGAGCCGAAAACCGAATACCCAAAATTATCCAAATCTCAAACCGAATCGAACCAAACTTATATATTAACCCAACCGAATCGACCGAACTCGATTGGTTAATTCAGTTAAACCCAAATTATGCTCACCCCTACATATATATATATATATATATAAGATGAATTTCAAGGAGAATGAAACTAAGAAATTATTCAACTTTTTTAGGGAAATAAAATGAAGATTTTTTGAATTAAAGTATTATACAATTATTGTGATTACCTGATCAGGATGGTGAGGATGATCATGTTTTGAGATGTCCTTGTGAGTTTTCCAGAATGCTGAAATCTTTTCTTTGGTTAATGACTTGTTCCTCTCCAAACGAACTGCATGCATTTATTAAGTTAAGACATAATAAATTAACTACACAGTCATCCATTATATCGTAACAATTTAAATATTTTTTTCTTAGAGATCCAAGTTGGGCCGGGCACAAAAGCAAGAAGTAGTCCCTCTCAAACACCCTTTCTTTCTAAACTTTGATCACTGAAATATTCCATAAGAAATCATGACTTTCATATATATTTTTAACTTGTGAAGAGGGAGATGAGACGATTCAGAAATCGTCCACCTCCAGAAGAAACTAAAACCAGAGAGAGAGAGAGAGAGAGAGAGAGAGAGAGAGAGACCTGTTTTGGGATCTAAGGTGGGAGAGTTCCAACCAGCCATTAGTGAACCCATTGCTATGTGCCTCTCAGCTTACTGCTTCTCCTTCGGTCTCCTTCTTGTTTATTATATCTTACACATGATCTTATGTCACATATATATATATATATATATATCCTAAAATTAAATTTGGCATATATCAAAAGCATTGGAGCAGCTATTTTTGGGGTTAATTTGGTCATTTAATATTTAATTTGATATTTCTCAATCTATTCTGGGCTGTTTGTTTGGCAGCACACAGAAACCAAAACCCGTGCGCAAACCCTAAATCCAAATCCGGACTTCACTATTCACGCATGCTCAAAAATCTGTGCATTGCATCGGTCCAATGTAATAAATTAATAATAATGGTACGGATAGCTATTCCACATCTGGTCCACGTAGTCCTTCACCTATATCTTCTTCCAAGTTGGAAAATAGAGCCGTAAAGGGACTGTCCTTATCCTTGATAAGTTTATTTCAAATTTTTTTAATTTTTAAGAAAAATGGGCCTTCTGTCGGTTATGAATTGGGCATGGTTCTTAGTCCAACTTCAAAAAGGCATTATCCATTTTATTCCACTAATTTCATGGATTTATTTTATAAAATGTTTCTCACATTGTTGTGATTCAAATCTTTATAAGTCTGATGTGTGACTGTAACATGATCTATTGTTGACTTTTTGAAACTCACTTTAAAGTGGCGTACACCTTTGTGCAGGATTAAGTCTTGGACAATTGTAACTCAAATCCAAAATTTCCTTAATACACATTCGATGCAAAAACTGTGACATGCTTTCCTATCCAATTTTTGACACCCTCTTAAGAGTGTCTTACTCTCTGTGTAGAACCTATCCATATGATGGTACCCCTAGGGTGACTCTGATACTAAATGTAAGGGTCTTAAGCTTAATTCGGGTGAGATGTTATTCGTTTTGACCCACTAGTCTCATGAATTTATCCTATAAAAGACATCTTGCATTGTTGAAGTCCAAATCATTCTTATAAGTTTAAGATCTTCCTAATACACATCTAAAATGAGATTGTTACACATTACATCGTAAATGACTATTAATAATCCATAGAATTTGCACTAATATTTATTATTAAAGACTCATCGAAATTGTTACCAATATTGACGATTTTAAAAGTGTCACTAATTATTATTGATGAATTTCAAAAATTATTATTAGTGAAGATTTTTGAAAACTATCACTAATAATTTTTAATAACTACTTTTTTTAACGGATAAAAAACTATCTCTAATAATGAGTACTAGTAGTGATAGATTTTGATTATTAATAAAAATTTTCATGAAATTTTTTTTTAATAGTGAATTCAAGTTCAACCTAAAAGAAATTAAATAAGGTAAGATAGTAAGAGGAATAGATAAGATAATAGAATTGAGATAGATTCTTTTATTTCCATTTTACATCCTCAAATCCCTATACATTACTCGCAACTAAAGACCTAATACAAATATAATAATAAACTTAAACATAAGAATCAAATATAAACATGATTGACAATTAAACCGAGACACAAATATGAAACTCTCTTCAAAAAATTCAAATTGTTTGTGATTTTAGTTAAACTCACGAACCAGTGTAGCATAAACTCTTACTGACTTCTCTCTTATAGGATGCAACATGCCGATTTTAATTGTACAACTCTTTCCAATTCTGCATAAATAGAAGAGTTCAAATCTTCACAAAAAATACCTTTTTAGGCTATTAAACTCTCTAAACTCAAGATGGTACGACGAAATGAAGCAAAGAAAATTGTGTGTAAATTTAAGATATGTTTAATATCTTAAACTAATGAAGCACATCAACTAAAGACTCAATTAAATAGATGTCTTACTTAAAGGTAAATTACCCTTTGCAAAGACTTAATTAAGCTTTAATAATATTAAAATATTAAAATAAATAAACTAACACATAATATGATGCTGGATGAAGGAGATTAATTTAAGATTTTGTAGGTACGCAGTTCCCAAATTAGGAAGAAAGAATTTGGGAGCCGGAGTGGCTTTATGGATGCTTATTGCTTGAAGGAGTATTGCTTTTTGAAGAAAAAATGAACGGTTTTGGATTTGCGAAGCCCGAGAGATGTCTGTTGAGAGCTTCTTGTAATGTAGTGGTGAAGGCAGTATGTTAGAATTGTAATCAATATATCATTTTGTCACACAAATTGTGTGCACTGAAGGTGTTTGTAAATTTGTTCCAGTGAATGTACAAAGATAATGTGTGCTCCTTTGTGTACTAAACGCCAACGGGGCCATTCCCTCTCTTTGGCAATATAATGATTTTTACTTTTCGCATCCTAACGAATAAAAGATACATTAATCTTGGAATGGGAATTGTTTGGTAATTTCTTAATTTAATTAAGGTAAATAGTACATCTTTTCTTTTGAATAGGAGAAATGGGTTGCAGGCAAAGATTTATAATGATCAGAATAAAGGAAGAGAATATTGCTTTGAGTTTGGTTTACTCTGGAAAAAAACATTGAACTGCAAATCAGAGCCGTCAGATGTGATGTGATTGATCCAAGGGCCATATCAAGTGCAAGGGCACTGCCAAGAATTCCAATCACCGAACGCAACTTTTTGCAAAATAAAAGCCTTTAATTATATCTCATAAGTAACAAGACCATGTCAGGCATACAAATTATACGAATATTGTTTCTTAAATAGTACAAAGTTTATGATATTGTACAAGCCCGTGTAGCTCTCTTGTCATATTTTCATTTTATTGTTCTTGCATCCATTGCTTTGACGGCTCAGTTTGGCATTTCATCAAACGCCTGACCTACAAACTGCAACAGGTTTCCTTCGGCTAAACCGCTTCGTCAAAGACGGCAGAGAAAACTGTTTTTCAGGAGCTAATGGTGTCGGTGATGCCGCCGTGCCGGTGGTGGTGCTCTGCTGTCCTCATTGGCAGCAGCGGCAGCAGCTCTGCTCACTGCTGCTACAAGAGGAGGCCCTCTAGCGGAGATCACAACAAAACCACCAAAAGAAAACATAAATATTTCATCATTTGTTGAATGTTGTTGACTTTTTATCCTCAATAAATTTTAACAAATCTTATGATGGCACATTACTTGTGATTGTCATGTAAAGCTTTTATTGTGATAAATTGTGTTTTTGCCCAAATTTACATTTCAAATATTGAAGTAATCTTTCTTTTTTCTTTTTTGATGATGTGGAAACTCATGCCACCAACGAATCATTCGGACCCCCCAGTGCGGCACCAACCCCTGAAACAGCGTCTGTCTCCCCCAAGGTCTTACTGCTCTGGTAAAGTCTGGATGCGTTTGGGGTTTCCATCGGCCATTTGGACGTTAAGCCAACTCGAAACCCATGACACATTGACACAGGACACCTTGGATAGAAAGACAACAACCGGGGATTGAACCCCCGATGCTCCCACTTGATTGTCGGCTTCTTGCCATCGTGCCATGCCTATGGGGTAAATATCGAAGTAATCATTTTTTTTTATTGGTAAAAGTAAATATATTGATCAAAATATTATGTACAAAGTACTCTAGGCATACCCAAGAAAGATAGATGCAAGTCACTATCCAAGTCTCTATGGTGAAGACAGCATCACAAGGTCTTCTTTACAAGCCACAAAAAGTTCCAAACAAACAGCATAATATTGAGAGCGTATTAAACATTATACATGTTAAATTTATGATAAACTACTCTAAATGTGTACCTTTGGATCATTTGAAGTAGTTCCGAGAGAGACGTCCTTTTTCCTTCAAACTCGCACCTATTCTGGATGTGCCATATGAAGTAGACTGTGGCTACCAAGCATACTTTCTTCCCTACTACCTGCAATCATGTGCCTTTGGCTTCCTTATGGAGCCACTTAAGGGAAGCTTTTAGTGTAGTCATAGATCTTGTAATACCTAGCCATTCTCTAATTTGATCCTACACTTCTTCAGAAAATTTACATTTGAAGAACAAGTGTTCATTGGTTTCAATATCGAAGTAATCTTGATACCATTGGTGGTTCCACCGGTGATGCTCTCCTTCCACAACTTGGGTCACGTTTCGAGCACTTAAAAAAAAGTGTTTATAACACTTATCACTTAAATAAACGCTTTTATAAAAATATATGTATATAAAATTTATACAGCAATAACCACTTATTACAAAATAAAAATAAAAATTTCAATTACCGTTTTGAGAACTATTCAAGTGAATTTTGA